>NC_091324.1:32050696-32196189 GCF_038502225.1 Cherax quadricarinatus
AAGACACAATGCAAGACACAGTGTAAGACACAGTGTAGGACACAGCGTAGGACACAGTGTAAGACAGAGTGTAAGACAGAGTGTAAGACAGAGTGTAAGACAGAGTGTAAGACAGAGTGTAAGACAGAGTGTAAGACAGAGTGTAAGACAGAGTGTAAGACAGAGTGTAAGACACAGTGTAAGACACAGTGTAAGACAGTGTAAGACACAGTGTAAGACACAGCGAAAGACACAGTGTAAGACACAGTGTAAGACACAGTGTAAGAAACAGCGAAAGATAGTGTAAGACACAGTGTAAGACAGTGTATTACACAGCGTAAGACACAGTGTAATACACAGCGTAAGACAGTGTACGGCACAGTGTAAGACACAGTGTAAGACACATTGTAAGACAGTGTAAGACACATTGTAAGACAGTGTAAGACACAATGTAAGACACAGTGTAAGACACAGCGTAAGGCACAGCGTAAGACACAGCGTAAGACAGTGCAAGACACAGTGTAAGACAGTGTAAGACACAGTGTAAGACAGTGTAAGACACAGTGTAAGACAGTGCAATACACAGTGTAAGACAGTGTAAGACAGAGTGTAAGACAGTGTAAGACTCAGTGTAAGACACAGTGTAAGACACAGTGTAAGACACAGTGTAAGACACAGTGTAAGACAGTGTAAGATACAGTGTAAGACAGTATAACACACAGTGTAAGACACAGTGTAAGACACAGTGTAAGACAGTGTAAGACACAGTGTAAGACACAGTGTAACACAGTGTAAGACACTGTGTAAGACACTGTGTAAGACACTGTGTAAGACACTGTGTAAGACACTGTGTAAGACACTGTGTAAGACACTGTGTAAGACACTGTGTAAGACACTGTGTAAGACACTGTGTAAGACACTGTGTAAGACACTGTGTAAGACACTGTGTAAGACACTGTGTAAGACACTGTGTAAGACACTGTGTAAGACACAGCGTAAGGCACAGCGTAAGACACAGTGTAAGACACAGTGTAAGACACAGTGTAAGACAGTGTAAGACACAGTGTAAGACACAGTGTAAGACACAGTGTAAGACACAGTGTAAGACACAGTGTAAGACACAGTGTAAGACACAGCGTAAGGCACAGCGTAAGACACAGTGTAAGACACAGTGTAAGACAGTGTAAGACACAGTGTAAGACACAGCGTAAGGCACAGCGTAAGACACAGCGTAAGACACAGTGTAAGACACAGCGTAAGGCACAGCGTAAGACACAGCGTAAGACACAGTGTGAGAAACAGTGTAAGACAGTGTAAGACATAGTGTAAGACACAGCGTAAGACAGTGCAAGACACAGTGTAAGACAGTGTAAGACACAGTGTAAGACAGTGTAAGCCACAGTGTAAGACAGTGTAAGACAGTGTGTAAGACAGTGTAAGACACAGTGTAAGACACAGTGTAAGACACAGTGTAAGACAGTGTAAGACACAGTGTAAGACAGTGTAAGACACAGTGTAAGACAGTATAAGACACAGTGTAAGACACAGTGTAAGAAAGTGTAAGACAGTGTAAGACACAGTGTAAGAAAGTGTAAGACAGTGTAAGACACAGTGTAAGACACAGTGTAAGACAGTGTAAGGCAAAGTGTAAGACACAGTGTAAGACAGTGTAAGACACAGTGTAAGACAGTGTAAGACACAGTGTAAGACAGTGTAAGACACAGTGTAAGACACAGTGTAAGACACAGTGTATAGCACAGTGTAAGACACAGTGTAAGACAGCGTAAGACACAATGCAAGACACAGTGTAAGACACAGTGTAGGACACAGCGTAGGACACAGTGTAGGACACAGTGTAAGACAGAGTGTAAGACAGAGTGAAAGACAGAGTGTAAGACAGAGTGTAAGACAGAGTGTAAGACAGAGTGTAAGACAGAGTGTAAGACAGAGTGTAAGACACAGTGTAAGACAGTGTAAGACACAGTGTAAGACACAGTGTAAGACAGTGTAAGACACAGTGTAAGACACAGTATAAGACACAGTGTAAGACAGTGTAAGACAGTGTTAGACACAGTGTAAGACACAGCGAAAGACACAGTGTAAGACACAGTGTAAGACACAGTGTAAGAAACAGCGAAAGATAGTGTAAGACACAGTGTAAGACAGTGTATTACACAGCGTAAGACACAGTGTAATACACAGCGTAAGACAGTGTACGGCACAGTGTAAGACACAGTGTAAGACACATTGTAAGACAGTGTAAGACACAATGTAAGACACAGTGTAAGACACAGCGTAAGGCACAGCGTAAGACACAGCGTAAGACAGTGCAAGACACAGTGTAAGACAGTGTAAGACACAGTGTAAGACAGTGTAAGACACAGTGTAAGACAGTGCAATACACAGTGTAAGACAGTGTAAGACAGAGTGTAAGACAGTGTAAGACTCAGTGTAAGACACAGTGTAAGACACAGTGTAAGACACAGTGTAAGACACAGTGTAAGACAGTGTAAGATACAGTGTAAGACAGTGTAAGACACAGTGTAAGACACAGTGTAAGACAGTGTAAGACACAGTGTAAGACACAGTGTAAGACAGTGTAAGACACATTGTAAGACAGTGTAAGACAGTGTAAGACACAGTGTAAGACACAGTGTAAGACAGTGTAAGACACTGTGCAAGACAGTGTAAGACAGTGTAAGACACAGTGTAAGACAGTATAAGACACAGTGTAAGACACAGTGTAAGACACAGTGTAAGATACAGTGTAAGACACAGTGAAAGACAGTGTAAGGCAAAGTGTAAGACACAGTGTAAGACATAGTGTAAGACACAGTGTAAGACAGTGTAAGACACAGTGTAGGACAGTGTAAGACACAGTGTAAGACAGTGTAAGACACAGTGTATACCACAGTGTAAGACACAGTGTAAGACAGCGTAAGACACAATGCAAGATACTGTGTAAGACACAGTGTAAGACACAGAGCAGGACACAGTGTAAGACAGAGTGTAAGACAGAGTGTAAGACAGTGTGTAAGACAGAGTGTAAGACAGAGTGTAAGACAGAGTGTAAGACACAGTGTAAGACACAGTGTAAGACACAGTGTAAGACAGTGTAAGACACAGTGTATACCACAGTGTAAGACACAGTGTAAGACAGCGTAAGACACAATGCAAGACACTGTGTAAGACACAGTGTAAGACACAGAGCAGGACACAGTGTAAGACAGAGTGTAAGACAGAGTGTAAGACACAGTGTAAGACACAGTGTAAGATACAGTGTAAGACACAGTGTAAGACACAGTGTAAGACACAGTGTAAGACATAGTGTAAGATGCAGTGTAAGACACTGTGTAGGACACAGTGTAAGACACAGTGTTAGACGCAGTGTAAGACACAGTGTAAGACACAGTGTAAGACACAGTGTAAGACAGTGTAAGACACAGCGTAAGACACAGCGTAAGACACAGCGTAAGACACAGTGTAAGACACAGTGTAAGACACAGCTTAAGACACAGTGTAAGACACAGTGTAAGACAGCGTAAGACACAGTGCAAGACACAGTGTAAGACAGTGTAAGAAACAGTGTAAGACAGTGTAAGACACAGCGTAAGACACAGCGTAAGACACAGTATAAGACAGTGTAAGACACAATGTAAGACAGTGTAAGACACAGTGTAAGACACAGTGTAAGACACAGCGTAAGACACTGCGTAAGACAGTGTAAGACAGAGTGTAATACCCAGCGTAAGACACAGTGTAAGACACAGTGTAAAACACAGTGTAAGGCACAGTGTAATACCCAGCGTAAGACACAGTGTAAGACACAGTGTAAGACACAGTGTAAGACACAGTATGACATACTGTGTAGGACACAGTGTAAGACACAGTGGAAGACACAGTATGAGATACTCTGTATGACACAGTGTAGGACACAGTGTAAGACACAGTGTAAGTCACAGTGTAAGACGCAGTGTAAGACACAGTGTAAGACGCAGTGTAAGACACATTGTTATACACAGTGTAAGACAGTGTAAGACACAGTGTAAAACAGTGTAAGACAGTGTAAGACACAGTGTAAGACAGTATAAGACACATTGTAAGACACAGTGTAAGACACAGTGTAAAACACAGTGTAAGACAGTGTAAGACACAGTGTAAGACAGTGTAAGACACAGTGTAAGACACAGTGCAAGACACAGTGTAAGACAGTGTAAGACGCAGTGTAAGACAGTGTAAGACACAGTGTAAGACACAGTGGAAGACAGTATAAGACTGTGTAAAACACAGTGTAAGACAGCGTAAGACACAGTGTAAAACACAGTGTAAGACAGTATAAGACACAGTGTAAAGCACAGTGTAAGACACAGCGAAAGACACAGCGTAAGACACAGTGCAAGACAGAGTGTAAGACACAGTGTAAGACACAGCGTAAGACACAGTGTAAGACACAGTGTAAGACAGTGTAAGACACAGCGTAAGACACAGCGTAA
Organism: Cherax quadricarinatus; assembly: GCF_038502225.1. NCBI lineage: Eukaryota > Metazoa > Arthropoda > Malacostraca > Decapoda > Parastacidae > Cherax > Cherax quadricarinatus. The sequence goes on from NC_091324.1 coordinate 32,055,169, forward strand.
GACACAGCGTAAGACACAGCGTAAGACACAATGTAAGACAGTGTAAGACACAGTGTAAGACAGTGTAAGACACAGTGTAAGACACCGTGTAAGACACAGCGTAAGACACAGCGTAAGACACAGTGTAACACTGTGTAAGACACAGTGTAAGACAGTGTAAGACACAGTGTAAGACACAGTGTAAGACACAGTGTAAGACAGTGTAAGACACTGTGTAAGACAGTGTAAGACACAGTGTAAGACACAGTGTAAGACACAGTGTAAGACACAGTGTTAAACAGTGTAAGACAGTGTAAGACAGCATAAGACACAGCATAAGACACAGTGTAAGACACAGTGTAAGACAGTGTAAGACACAGTGTAAGACAGTGTAAGACACAGTGTAAGACAGTGTAAGATACAGTGTAAGACAGTATAAGACAGTGTAAGACACAGTGTAAGACAGTGTAAGACAGAGTGTAAGACATAGTGTAAGACAGTGTAAGACAGTGTAAGACACAGTGTAAGACAGTGTAAGACACAGAGTAAGACAGTGTAAGACAGTGTAAGACACAGTGTAAGACAGTATAAGGCACAGTGTGAGACACAGTGTAAGACAGTGTAAGACACAGTGCAGGACACAGTGTATGACACAGTGTAAGACAGAGTGTAAGACACAGTGTAAGACAGTGTAAGACAGTGTAAGACACAGTGTAAGACAGTGTAAGACAGTGTAAGACACTTTGTAAGACAGTGTAAGACAGTGTAAGACACAGTGTAAGACAGTGTAAGACACAGTGTAAGACACAGTGTAAGACACTGTGTAGGACACAGTGTAAGACACGGTGTAAGACAGTGTAAGACGCAGTGTAAGACACAGTGTAAGACAGCGTAAGACACAATGCAAGACACAGAGTAAGACACAGTGTAAGACAGTGTAAGACATTGTAAGACACAGTGTAAGACACAGTGTTGAACTCAGTGTAAGACAGAGTGTAAGACACAGAGTAAGACTTAGTTCAAGACACAGCGTAAGACACAGTGTAAGACACTGTGTAGGACACAGTGTAAGACACAGTGTAAGACAGTGTAAGACACAGTGTAAGACACAGTGTAAGACATTGTAAGACACAGCGTAAGACACAGCGTAAGACACAGCTTAAGACACAGTGTAAGACAGCGTAAGACACATTGCAAGACACAGTGTAAGACAGTGTAAGACACAGTGTAAGACACATCGTAAGACGCAGTGTAAGACACAGTGTAAGACACAATGTAAGACACAGTGTAAGACACTGCGTAAGGCACAGTGTAAGACACAGTGTAAGACAGTGTAAAACACAGTGTAAGACAGTATAAGACACTGTGTAAGACACAGTGTAAGACACAGTGTAAGACACAGCGTAAGACACAGTGTAAAACCCAGCGTAAGACACAGTGTAAGACACAGTGTAAGACACAGTGTAAGACACAGTGTAGGACACAGTGTAAGACACAGTGTAGGACACAGTGTAAGACACAGTGTAAGACACTGTGTAGGACACAGTGTAAGACACAGTGTAAGACTCAGTGTAGGACACAGTGTAGGACACAGTGTAAGACACCGTGTAAGTCACAGTGTAAGACACAGTGTAAGACACAGTGTAGGGCACAGTGTAGGACACAGTGTAAGACACTGTGTAGGACACAGTGTAAGACACAGTGTAAGACTCAGTGTAGGACACAGTGTAAGACACCGTGTAAGTCGCATTGTAAGACACAGTGTAAGACACAGTGTAAGACAGTGTAAGACACAGTGTAAGACAGTGTAACACAGTATAACACAGTATAACACAGTATAACACAGTGTAACACAGTGTAACACAGTGTAACACAGTATAACACAGTATAACACAGTATAACACAGTGTAATACAGTGTAACACAATATAACACAGTGTAACACAGTGTAGCACAGTGTAACACAGTATAACACAGTATAACACAGTATAACACAGTATAACACAGTGTAATACAGTGTAACACAATATAACACAGTGTAACACAGTGTAACACAGTATAACACAGTATAACAGTGTAGAGTGTAACACAGTATAACACAGTATAACACAGTGTAATAGAGTGTAACACAGTATAACACAGTGTAATACAGTGTAACACAGTATAACACAGTGTAATACAGTGTAACACAGTATAACACAGTATAAGTGTAATACAGTGTAACACAGTGTAACAGTGTTTTTCCTCTTTTACTAACCTCGTTAAAAGTTTTTCTATTATACTTCCAAACGCCATATAATGCAACTTTAAATTTTCAACTCTGGTCTTCTGTTACAAGATCAAATTTCGTGAAACAATTGACAACTGTTGCAGACTGCACCGATCACCGCTGTTCGTAATATGTCTAAACATTATCTGATTTTGTTTATAAAAATGTCAAAATGGTAGCTGGTTTCATTTCATAGGAACATGTGAAAGAAGGAACACTGCAGCAGGCCTACTGGCCTATGCGAGGAAGATCCAATTCTCCTACCGGCTTAAGCCAGTGACCCAACCTAGTAAGGTCAGGTCACATCCACTTAACGAAGGTGCATGGCATCAGACTTATTAGCACAAGTTTGTCAGGTCCAACTCACACCCACCCACACCCACTCATGTATTTACCTAACCTATTTTTAAAACTACACAACATTTTAGCTTCTACGACGGTACTCGGGAGTGTGTGACAAATGGTTTGAGGCAATCAGTCCCTCAGCCTGGAATCGATGTGTTCAATCCATTAATCTTGTAGGAAGTAGATCATAGGGCCGGAGAATTAGCTTATATATTGTAGACAGGTGAGTGGAAGCAGGAGGAGGTGGGATCACAGTGGAACCATCCACTAGTGTAAGTAGGTCTTCGTCCAAAGGTTGAACATCAAAATGGTATACAATACCGACAGGTTGTAGGTAAGACACATAAGCAACAGTTAGGCAACTTTATTCCGAAACGTTTCGCCTACACAGTAGGCTTCTTCAGTCGAATACAGAAAGTAGGCAGGGACAGCAGAGATGTGAAGACGATGTAATCAGTCCATCACCAGATAGTTCCTGACTATGGAACTGAGCTTCTCCAGGCTGAGGGACTGACAACCTCAAATTCTACAACTTCAAGGGTGATGGACTGATTACATCGTCTTCACATCTCTACTGTTCCTGCCTACTTTCTGTATTCGACTGAAGAAGCCTACTGTGTAGGCGAAACGTTTCGGAATAAAGCTGCCTAATTGTTGCTTATGTGTCTTACCTACCGTCCAAAGGTTGTACAAGTGTTGAAGAATTCTTTGTATCAAGATCCCATGTTGTTGCAGTGTCTGACACATGACAAATGGGTTTAAAACCTATTAAAAAAGAGTCCTTACTGAGGTTTGCCAGGCACCCAAATGCTGCAGCGGTTATCTGGTTAGAGAAGTTCAACGCCGACAGTGTTTATCCTGAATATATAAATAACAAAAAGGCACAATACCGTGACTGGAACGAGTAGTAGTACAACTACTACTACTACTACTACCACTACTACTACCTCTACCTCTTCCTGCCTATATATAGCCGTTCTGCTCCTCCTCTGTTAGTGTGACTTTGTCAATGGTCCAAGTCGGACCGAAACGTCGTCGTAAGCTTCTGTCTTTTATGTGCGGGTTATTTGTGTGTGTTTATCCTGCGTCTATGACTGAACGCCATGTTGACTAATGGTAGTTCTCCTGGTCTGCCGGCAGAGGCGCGACAAGCACCACCTCACACCATTGCAGTCAGGGAACTGAAGAGCGTTTGCGCAGGAGGTCCATACGGCCCGAGAGCGATGAGGACTTTGTTGGGGGAGATAGCCTGTAAATGAGGGTGTGTACATGCGCGGAATAAAGGTTGCATACTCTTTGCATGCCACAAGCATTTTCTTCACCACCTCTTCGGTTGTGTGTATTTCATCCAACACTTGCTGGTATATCCTTTGTTCGTGTACCTCTCTGTTCTGTCTCCCCAGAGTCGTTTCTGTCTCCACTGTAAATACTTCCTTGAATTTGTGTGTGTGTGTGTGTGTGTGTGTGTGTGTGTGTGTGTGTGTGTGTGTGTGTGTGTGTGTGTGCGTGTGTGTGCGTGTGTTTGTGTGTGTGTGTGGAGCAGAGGGGAGGGAGAGGAGGAAGATAGGTAGGGAGTGAGAAAGGGAGAGGGGGAGGGGGAAACAGTGGCGACGGGAGACAGAGATGTGGAGGGGGAAAGACGAGGGAATAAGGGGAGAGGGGGAGCAGGGGAGAGAGAGAGGGAAAGTAGGGGGGGTGGTGTGAGGGAATGTTAGTTACCATTGTGTGTGTGTAGGTCTAGGTGTACTTATCTAATTGTACTCACCTAATTGTGGTTGAAGGGGCCGAGATTCAGCTCCTGGTCCCTCCTCTTCATTGACCGCTATTGGATCCTCCCTCTCCCTGCTCCATGAGCTTCATCATACCTCGTCTTAAAGTTTTGTATGGTTCCTGCCTCCACTACATCACTCGCCAGACTGTTCCACTTCCTGACCATTCTATAATTGAATATATTCTTTCTAACATCCTTGTGACTCATCTTCAACTTCCAAGTGTGGCCAATTGTTTCTGTGTCCCATCTATGGAACATCCTGTCTCTGTCCACCTTGTCTGTTCTGCACAGTATTTTGTATGTCGTTATCATATCTCCCCTAACCCTCCTGTCCTCCAGTGCCATCAGGCCGATTTCCCTTAACCTTTCTTCGTAGGACATTTCCCTTAGCTCTGGAACTAACCTTGTTGCAAACCTTTTCACTTTCTCTAATTTCTTAATGTGCATGACCCGGTGTGGGTTCCAAACTTGTGCTGCATACTCCAGTATGGGCCTGACGTACACATTGTACAGTGTCTTGAAAGATTCCTTACTTAGGTATCGGAACGCTATTCTCAGGTTTGCCAGGCGCCCATATGCTGCAGCAGTTATCTGGCTGATGTGTGCTTCCGGAGACATGCTCGGTGTTATACTCTTTGAACGAGGTTTGCAGTCTTTGACCACCTAGCCTATACTCTGTCTGCGGTCTTCTTTGCTCTTCTCCAACCTTCATGACTTTGCATTTGGCAGGGTTAAACACGAGAAGCCAGTTGCTGGACCAGATGTCCAGCCTGTCCAGGTCTCCTTGTAGTCCTGCCTGATCCTCATCTGCTTTAATTCTCCTCATTAACATCACATCATCTGTGAACAGGGACACATCCCTTCCATCATGTCATTCACATATACCAAAAATAGCACTGGTCCTAGGACCTACCCCTGTGGGACCCCGCTGATCACAGGTGCCCGCTGTGATACCTCATCAAATACCATGACTCGTTGTTGCCTCCTTGTCATGTATTCTCTGATCCATTGCAGTGCCCTTCCTGTTATACGTGCATGATCCTATAGTTTCTGCACTAATTTCTTGTAAGGAACTGTGTCGAAGGCCTTGCAGTCAAAGAAAATGAAATCAACCCACCCCTCTATCTCGTGTCTTACTTCCGTTACTTCATAATAAAACTCCAGAAGGTTTGTGACACAGGATTTGTTTTCCATGAATCCATGCTGGTTGTCATTTATACTCTTGTTCCGTTCCAGGTGCTCCTTCACTCTCCTCCTGATAATCTTCTCCATGACTCTCATTACTATACACGTGAGTGACACTGATCTATAGTTTAGTGCCCCTTTTCTGTCTCCTTTTTATAAAAATGGGAACCACATTTGGCATTTTTCATACCTCAGAAAGTTGCCCAGTTTCAAGGGATGTGCTGAACATTGTTGTTAGTGGCACACGCAGCATTTCTGCTCCCTCTCTTAGGACCCACGGGGAGATGTCCGGTCCCATTGCCTTTAAGGTATCAAGGACATTTATCAGCTTCTTCACTTCCTCCTCAGTTGTGTGTATGTCAACCAACACTTGTTGGTGCATTCCTTGTTGGTGTCCCCCACTGTGCTGTCTTCCCAGAGTCCTTCCTGTCTCCTCTGTAAATACTTCCTTAAATCTCGAGTTGAGCTCCTTGCATACCTCTTGATCGTTTCTTGTGAGTTCTCCACCTTCTTTCCTCAGTCTGGTCTTTGACTGTTATCTTTCTCCTAATGTGGCTGTACAGCAGTTTCGGGTCAGACTTGACTTTCGATGCTATGTCATTTTCGTACTGTCGCTGGGCCTTCCTCCTTATCTGTGCATACTCGTTTCTGGCTCTTTGACTGATCTCCTTATTTTCCTGGATCCTTTGCCTTCTGTACCTTTTCCATTCTCTATTGCACTTAGTTTTTGCCTCCCTACACCTACAGGTAAACCAAGGACTCGCTTCGGTTTTCCCATTATTTTTGTTGCCCGTGTGAACAAACCTTTCCTCTGCCTCCTTGCATTTTGTTGTTACATATTCCATCATCTCGTTTACTGACTTTCCTACCAGTTCTCTGTCCCACTGAACCTCCTGCAGGAAGTTCGTCATACCTGTGTAGTCCCTCCTTTTATAGTTTGGCTTTTCCCATTCGACTCCTGTTACCCTCTCCACTTGTAACTCTACTATATAATCAAAACTCAGAATCACTGATCACTAGCTCCAAGGGCCTCTCATATGTGATGTCCTCAATGTCTGAACTGCTCAGGGTGAACACAAGGTCCATTCTTGCTGGTTCATCCTTCCCTTTATCTGTGGTAGTGTCCCAGACGTGTTGATGCATGAGGTTTTCCAGTACCACATCCATCATCTTGGCTCTCCAAGTTTCGGGGCCCCCATGAGGCTCCAGGTTTTCTCCATCTATCCCCTTGTGGTTGAAATTACCCATAACCAGTAACTTTGCTCGAGTGAGCTCTTCTTGCCACCTCAGCCAGTGTGTTCACCATCGCTCTCTTGTTCTCTTCATACTCCTCTCTTGACCTCCTGCAGTTCTGTGGTTGGTTATACATCACTGCAATGGCTACCATATGTTCCCCAGACTGAATTATACCTACAATGTAGTCCCTTTCTGCAATCTCGTCCATGCCTTCTATTTTCTCTAAACCCCATCGGTTTTTTATGAGTAGTGCAATACTTCCTGCCCCTCTGCTCCTTCTATCTTTCCTCAGAATCAGATACCCCAGCTGGAAGGTTGCATCTTATTTTCTCAGTGAGTTTCATTTCTGTGACTATTATGATGTCTGGGGACTTCTCAATGATTCTTTTATGCCACTACTCATATTTATTTGTTATTCCATCCGTATTCGTGAACCAAACCTTCAGCTTCTTATCTAACATGGTGGTCTTGGTGGGGGAGTGGGAGCTCTGGAGGGGGGCCTGTGGGGGTTTGTGGTGTGGGTGGGGTTTGTGATGGGGAGGGTGAGTGCCCAAAGGGGGCTGCTGTAAAGGTGGGGTTTGTGATGGGGGTGGGGGCAGAGGGAACAGTGTGTGGGTTTTGGTTTAGATTGTTCAGTTGCATTGGGGTTGTGATTGGAGTCCTTCTGTGGGTGTTTCTGTAGGGTGTGTTTGCCCTTCCATGTGAGTGTGGGTTCTGCTCATCTTCATCATTGCATCTCGTTCCTAATTTCGTCTTTGTACCCTCTCTCTCAGTACCGTACTATTTTCTTGTGTTCTGTTGCAATCGAGGTACACACCGATGCTCTGGTTTGTCCCTCAGTCTTGCTTTCTCCTGCAGCATCTTTGTTTCGAGCTGATTCTGCCTCGAAAATTACTTTGACAGGCCGTTTCCTTTCACTCACAAACCATCCAGTTCTGCTTAAATTTGTCACCTGGGTCATGTCGCTCTCACCTATTGCTTTCATGATACCTGTTTTTTTCATCATAGGTTTCCCCTACGACTTCTTGGAGCCCATAGACAAACACTGACCTCTCCCTTCACTCCTTCCACTGTGCCTCCCTTTGCATCCTCTAAGGTGTTTTAGTTCCTTCCATCAAAACATTCCTGCCTTCAATTCCTGCCCATGATGATGCCCCTATGCTCAGTGGACTGTCTTTCCTGCTCAGCTTTTCCTTGCCACTGCAGTTGGCTGTTAGTCTCTGCATATGTCATAGCTCCTTCATTGTCTTCAGGCCTCTCATTTGATCTTAGTGTGCTCCTCGTGTTTTCCTGGGTCCCTACAGTCCCCTTGACAGTAACTGATGTAGAAGTTCCTGATGTCATGTCTGTACTGTCATTTGTCTCTCTAATCTGTTTCAGGTTTTTAAGTTCCTCTTCTAAGCACTGTATCTTATTTTCTGCTGCTAAGACTTGTAGTCCCCTGTTCTTGCTCTCTTGAGTTATCCTCTCTTCCATTTTCTTGCCAAGCTCTTCTAGCCTCCATCCCCACTCTTCCTCCCTTTTTTTGAGTTCTAGCTCCCAATCTTCCCTCCCAGGTGTGTGTGGACATGTGTGTGTGTGAGAGGGAATGTGTGTGTGTGTGTGTGTGTGTGTGTGTGTGTGTGTGTGTGTGTGTGTGTGTGTGTGTGTGTGTGTGTGTGTGTGCGCGCGCGCAACTATACGAGTGTGGGTTTACTGAGTATGTGAAAAGTAGTGGGCAGGAGTGTGTATTAGGGTGTGTGTGTGGTGCAGTTTGTCTATTACACGTGGTCTGTAGTGCTCGTCTGACCTGCTCTGACTCGCAACCCTCTGCTAGCTTATGTCTTCTTTGCTTATCCTTCTTCCTAGTCTAATATACACCTGTCTGTCCACCCTTGTTCTGTTTTAAATTACTAATTACTATTCGTTATTTAGTACTTATTAGCCTATTATTTTTCATACAAGGAGGTGGACCGTTCACAAATCAGCTGGTGGTACCTGGAAACCAACATCTGACTCCCCGACACCTACAAACAGGTGAAATACTTGTGATGCAGCCTGAAGATTGTCCAGCTGGTTTTGATGTTCTGACGTATCCCCACCTTCTTTCTTCTCTCTGTATAATACAGTCTTGTTTACTGTGCTTCTTTCACTGGTCACACACTGTTTTCATTTTATTAACTTGAGTGGCACACACGGTAACAACACCTGCGCCACACTAGGCTGCCGTCTCTGACTGGGCCGCCAATATCACTTTCAGGTTCACTTATAAAATTGTTACTCTCATCACACTTATGTGGCTAAGGGCAACTTGTAAACCACTTCAGGGGTTGTTCAATACCCTGACACAATTAATGATTCCTGCAGTAACCTTGGGTAGCCCTCATTAAAGTTGTAACTCACGCACGCGGTGCCCCTACTGTGTGAGAGAGAGCGTGTGTACTCACCTTGTCAACCTAATTTTAGTTGCAGGGGTCGATTCTTAGCTCCTGGCCCCACCTCTTCACTGGTCGCTACTGGGTTATTCACTTCTTGCTCTATGCGTTTATGTATGTGCGTGCATACAAGGACTGTGTGTGTGAAGGTTGTGTATTCAAAGGTGCGTGCTTGCATGTGTGCACTCTCACCTATAGGTGGTTGCATGTATGTGTGTGTGAATGTATTTGTGAATATGTGCAAGCGAGCTGACATGACATGAACAACGCTTGCATTACTCACTGCTCTGAAACTAGTTGTGAGAGAAGCAGAAAGAAGTTAGTTGGAATAAGCTGTGATTGTTGCATTTATCACCATTATACAAAGATCAGGTTTTTTCTTAATTTTGGGAACACTGGGCAGACTTATCCTCACCAAACATGACACTTTATACTATATCCTGAGATACTCAACCACTTACTTTCATATACATGAATAAAACACGGACTCATTTGCTTACATCCAAATTTATATAATTCATATTCATCGAAATTCATATAAACTTTGCAAAATGGTGACCCTTCTGGTCGTGATGAAGGGTAAACAAGAACTGATCATAAACCCATCAAGAGATAAACACATAACACTACGTTTTGTCAGTTCAGGTAATTGCATAATAAGGGCTTATATATCCGGCTTCACTACTGGCCTCTTATTACGCTGCTGCACAAACATCACCAGCGTAATTACCCTTTGCAGAGAGACTTCGTACCATGTACCACTGTGTACATAGTAAATTGAAAGTTTCTCTACCGTCATTAAGCGTGCATCGGCACGATTTATATGCAATCAGATTTCCTTACTAGAACTATATTAATCAGTCAACTGTTTTAAAAAATACATCATTACGTTTTCACATAATGTGTCCTCTGAAATATGGTACTTACTGAGAGTTGACGATATATTTTTGTCTTCACTATTCTGTAAAAACTTGAAAATGCCTCTCTGGTAGACATCAAAATTACAACGTTGGAATACTTAAAAGAAAGTTCGGATTGTCGGAGATTTGTGTAGGTAGTTATTTGACAAATTAATTAAAAAATGTTTTGGCCCGCCTCATGGTGAACTCTAACCCACGGGACCATGCAATCCTACAAAGAACCATGCACACAGCAGAGCTAGGTGTTTTGCGTGGCCCCGTGAGTAAAGCGTCATGTGTGATTTTCACTCACCGGGTTAGAATCCTCGGCTAGTTGCTGTGTTGTTATTGATTATACTATATCACGTGGATCCTCGAACTGGTAGACGACTAGCGGTTGAATTTTTAGATCGTCACTTGCGTTCGTGCACAACAAAAAGGGGTTAATCTCACCTCATTGGCTTGTGGCCGAGCATAATCTTCTCCTCCTGGGTTATGCAGGTCTTCCCCGGCATCTTCCAAAACAACCCGATCTCGTCGCAGTTAAACACTTGTGGGACATATCCTTCGGCCTTCACGAATTCAGCGAAACCTTTCACGAATGCTTCCGCAGAAGCAGCAGCAGCATCAGAACTAGCAGCCTCTCCATGCCTTACCACACTATGATGCGACTTCTCTTACGAAACTTTTTAAACTATCCTCTACTAACTTTAAATTCATCACTTTCTGCACTCGTAGAAGGGTAATTCTGCTGCAAATCACGGTGTATCTTCTTGGCTTTTTCGCAATGTGATCGCCTCGATTACGCTATCACCTGCAAGTTGCTTCTCGTTCAACCACACTAGCAACAGTTTCTCCTCCTCTTCCAGCACTTGAGGTCTCTGCTGGTTAACATCGTAACTCCCTTAACAACATTAGCTGCTTTAATAGCCGCTCTGCTTCAGAGTAGTCGAGATCGTAGACTTCGGCTCATTGAGCTCCGCAGCAACATCGGTAACACGCACATCACGCTCATGCTTTTCAATAGTTTGTGAGCAGACCTTCTACAGTGTTCTTATGTGGGATAGCGATGAAGAAGTTTCTTGGCAAGTGGTTCAGCTATGTTATAGAAGCCACTATTCTGGTTGAAGTTGTCGGATATAGAAATAAGTGATGATTCCAGGATTCTTCGGTATTGAGTGTTGTCTTCTGTGGCGATAAGTCTTGAGTTTCTGTAGTTTATCAAGTGGTTGTGTGAATTACGGTGTTGTACGCAGGCATTCCTTGTGTCGTCAGACCTGCTTGCGTATTGGTGTTCTGAAATACGTGTTTGGAGTTCCCTTGATGTTTCGCCCACGTATAACTTGTTGCAGTCATTACAAGGGATTATGTATACCCCTGCAGAGGGTGGAAGCTTGTCCTGTCTATCACTGGTAATGTCCTTGATGGTCGTGGTTGTAGAGGTAGATACTTGAAATGAGGTATTGGAAAAGATGTTGGAAACGTGTTTGGCAATGGAGTTGGTGGGGAGGACTATGTATCTCTTCTCGGCAGTGTCTTCTCTGGGTGTGTTGAAGATGTTTAATGCCCGTCGTCTGCAGTCTCTGATGAAGTGACGAGGATAGTGGAGTTTAGAAAATACTTGTTCAATTATAGTGCATTCTTCTTCAAGAAACTCATTGCTGCAGATTCTGAGTGCACGCAGGAAGAAGCCTATAATTACACCACGTTTGGTTTTGGTGTCGTGGTGAGAGTAAAAGTGGAGAAGATCGTTTTGGTTGGTGGGTTTTCGATAGACTTTAAAACGAAGTTCGTGGTCAGCTTTGCAAACCAGAACATCAAGGAAAGGAAGAGTGTTGTCGACTTCTTCTTCAAGTGTGAACTGGATTGAAGGCTCGACCTGGTTGAGCTTGTCTTGGAGAGCTTTAACATTGAAGCGTTTAGGAGTTATGAGGAGAATGTCGTCAACATAACGGAGCCAGGTGACAGACGAAGGAATAATGGTGGAGAAACGTTCGGCTTCTAGATGTTCCATGTATAGGTTCGCCAGGACCGCACTGAGTGGCGAACCCATGGGTAGTCCAAAAGTCTGCTGAAAGAGGTGATTTTCGAAAGAGAAACACGTAAAGCCAACACATAGTTCAACAAGGTCGATGAAATCGCTGGCTGGAATGGGAAGATCAAGTGAATCGTCAATTTTCCTGCGCAAGAGATCGATGACTTGTGTAGTAGGTACTTTGGTGAATAGGGAAGTCACGTCTACCAAAACGATCTTCTCCACTTTTACTCTCACCACGACACCAAAACCAAACGTGGTGTAATTATAGGCTTCTTCCTGCGTGCACTCAGAATCTGCAGCAATGAGTTTCTTGAAGAATGCACGATGATTGAACAAGTATTTTCTAAACTCCACTATCCTCGTCACTTCATCAGAGACTGCAGACGACGGGCATTAAACATCTTCAACACACCCAGAGAAGACACTGCCGAGAAGAGATACATAGTCCTCCCCACCAACTCCATTGCCAAACACGTTTCCAACATCTTTTCCAATACCTCATTTCAAGTATCTACCTCCACAACCACGACCATCAAGGACATTACCAGTGATAGACAGGACAAGCTTCCACCCTCTGCAGGGGTATTCATAATCCCTTGTAATAACTGCAACAAGTTATACGTGGGCGAAACATCAAGGGACCTCCAAACACGTATTTCAGAACACCAATACGCAAGCAGGTCTGACGACACAAGGAATGCCTGCGTACAACACCGTAATTCACACAACCACTTGATAAACTACAGAAACTCAAGACTTATTGCCACAGAAGACAACACTCAATACCGAAGAATCCTGGAATCATCACTTATTTCTATATCCGACAACTTCAACCAGAATAGTGGCTTCTATAACATAGCTGAACCACTTGCCAAGAAACTTCTTCATCGCTATCCCACATAAGAACACTGTAGAAGGTCTGCTCACAAACTTATCCAATCTCCTTTCCAAGCTACCCAAGTTTTTAGACTCTATAACCCCACTCGGTACATCATCAGATGCAGCATTCTCCACCTGACCTCAGCATTCTGAACCGGACTATAAATACTCGCGTTCCTTCCACCCCAGGTAGTTCTGTTTGTGACTTGAAAAAGCCCACTGTGTGGGCGAAACGTAGTCAATAAAGGATCACATTATACTGCATATGTGTTTATATTTCCATTGTGTCGGTATTTTATACCATTTATTTCCATATGGAGTTCAGAGCGAATGAACGCACATCTGACCGAGACAGACTACAAGGCGAGGGGGGAAAATTGACGCGTGCGAGGAAAATGGCACAGAATGTGAAAATTGGCGCAGCTGTGTTTGTTCGGCACCCGGTTGTGTGTTCGCGACCAGATGCAAAAATTGGGCGAATTATTGGGTCATGAGCTGATTTGTTCATGTTCAGAAGCGTTCGTGACCAGAGGTTCCACTGTAAATATGATATTGCTCACGGAGCAGGGAGTTACTTAGTAGCGACCATTGAAGAGGCAGGGCCAGGAGCTATGATTCTACCCCTGCAACCACAATTAGATGAGTACACACACACGAACATACACAGTCCACACAAACATTTTGTGATAATTAGTGTAGAAAAAATGGGACACTAGAGAGGAGGATGAAGAGCCTGGGAAACCAAGGAAGTTTGGTCTGAAAATTAAGAATGGTTGGAAGAGCTTAGAAGAAGGATGGAACAAAAGTGGGAAAGGAAGCTAGAAGAGCTTACAACTAAGATGGAGGGGAAGATGGCTGCAGACACAATAGGTGGGGACAGGAAGCTGCAGCTGTAGAGGCTAGCATATAAAGCCTACAAGATGAAGAGAAGGCTGAAATAGAATATAGAGCCATTGAGCAAAAAAGGATTGGCATCTGGAGCACGTCCACAATATTCTTTACAAAAAAAAGTGGATAATTCCTTCGTAAAGGCCCTATCAGGCCACAAAGAGGTACAGGAAATGTCTAAGAAAGAAAGCAACATCTTGTTGGGTACAAAGAAAATGGTAAATAATGGGATTGTAGGTAGGTATAGAGACCCTGCAGAGGCACTGTCAATCCACTGAGAGACCAAGGAAATTATAAGGGAAGCAGCAATGGAGATGCTTAACTCGGACCCGTAGATACAGAGGGAAAAGCAATGAGACGAAGAGGAGAGGTCAGTTTTTATCCATGGGCTTCAGGAGATGGAAGGGAGGACATATGAAGAAACATGACAGTGAGAGATAAAAGATTGAAAATACCATCAAACAGAAAGGAGGACATGACTCAGCTGATAAATTTTCATCGAATCCAGGGATACTCAAGGGGAAAAAAAATCCATCACTAAAATTGATTTTCAGGACAGAAACAGTGCAAAACAGGACCCTGCAGCGGAAACCATGGCTAAAGAAAATACAAGTGTGTGTACCTATAATGTGACAGAATGCATACAGAATGACAGAAACCGAGAGAGGATACAAAGATGCAAGGGAAAAGAAAGAGAGACAGGGATAGAGAAGGCAGAGACACCCAGAGTCACAAGGTCCAGCAAACACAGCCACTCATAGAACCACCCAGAGAACACTGCAGCCAAACTAACTCAAAGCAAACCACATTCCCCACCCAAAGATCCAATCCTCCCAGCACAATCTCCATTTTCACTGCAGCCTCCCATAGTATCATGCCAGGTCTCCCACTCCCCCAGCTATTATAAACACCCATCAATACAATCCTGAAAAAGTAGCTGAAAGTATGATACACAATGCAGATGGAATAATGAATGAGTGTGACGAGTGGCACAAAAGAATCATAGAGGCATCCCCAGACATCATAGCTTACACAGAATCCAAGCTTACAGGAATGATAACAAATGTGATTTTTTCAACTGGATATCAGATCACGAAGGAAGACACAGGGAACAGTGGAGTTTTGAGGAGCTGGAAGGAAGGAACAGAAGTGAAGCAAGGGACTACAAAGTATGAACACTTCAGACTGGAGGTCCCAAGGTGGAAACAGAAGTGGTGTGCAACCCACTACTGAATAACAGAAGGCCAAGACAAGAGTACAATGAGAGCAACAGAGCAATGGTTGATACACAACCTGAGGTTGCCACGAGGGCTTACAAGAGGAGGGCAAAGTTACTAGCTGTGGGTGACCTCAATTACAAGGAAACTGACTGGGAAACTTTTAGCCACATGGGGGATCAGAAATGTGAAGGTGGTACTGGAGAACGTCATGCATCAACATGTTAGAGACACTACCAGAGAGACAGGAAAGGATGAACCAACATGGATAGACCTTATAATCCCCTTGAGTAGTTCATACTTACGGGATATCACAAATGAAAGGCCCTTGTCGCTATTGATCACGTGGTACTGAGATTTCAATACATTGTATAGTTAAAAGTGGAAAGGGAAGCAGTGTGAGTAGGATGGGAGAAGCAAAACTACAAAAAAAGGGACTACACAGGTATGAGGAATTTTCTGTGTGGTACAGTGGGAAAGAAAACTGGTGAGAAAACAGTAAATGAAATGGTGGAAAAATGTGACTACATAATGCGAGGAGACGGAGGAGAGGTTCGTACCCAAGGGCAACTGAAATAATGGGAATACTAGAGTGAGCCCTTGGTTCACCCAAAGGTGTAGAGAGACCAAAACTAAGTGTGCTAGAGAATGGAAAAAGTAATAAAGATGTAGCACCCAGGAAAATAAGCAGATTAGTCGAAAATGTCGCTGAGGTTAATGGTCACGTGTGGGAGTTAGCATGGGGTGTTACCAAGCACCATGGCTTGTTGTAGTGTTTTAGAATCTCAGGTTCAGATGTTGAAGAAGGAGGTACTAATTCTTCAGGGGGAAAATAGGAGACTGAAGCTTTGCCTAGATGGGTTTAGGAGTGAGTGTGAGATGGATTTAGCTGGTAAGGAGGAAATGGTCACAAACAGTGAGAGTGGCAGCCACTTAAAATAGCAAGTGGTTCACAGTTCAGGAAAAAGGACGATAAAGAGAGTTAACAGAGAAGATGTGAAGGTAGGAAATCGATTCTCTGTTCTCCAGGACGAGTGCACTTAAGTGGTTAGAGATGTTGAAGGTACCACTCATTCCCCTGTTAATCAAGATAAGAATATTCCAAATGTAGGAGATTCTCAGGTAAGATATATGGACCGTGCTTTTTGTAACAGAGATAGAAAGTTCAGACAGAGGGTATGTCTCCCAGGAGCTGGTGTTGGTGACATAGTCAACAGGTTGGATAATATTATGTCAAGTAATGAGAACAAGCCCATTATCTTAGTGCTCGGGGTAATGACACTGGGAAGCACAGGAGACAGGAGCTGCTGGATAAGTACAGATTAGCCTTAGAAGTAGTCAGGTCTAAGAGAGGGATCCTAGTCATAAGTAGCATCTTGCCTAGAAAGGGAGTGGGCAATGAATGGATGTCTAGGGCAACTGGTATAAATTGCTAGCCAGACAGATACTGCAAGGAACTTGCAATTCCGTTCATTGATAACTGAGACAAATTCTATGGCAAACGTGATATATATGCAAGGGATAGGGTTCATCTCTCTGGGGATGGAGTGGTTGCATTAGCCAATCCGATTGAGGGGGTAAGTGATGACTTGTCTAGGACATTAAACTGATAGATTATAGAGGTATGGGTGTTTGTGGGAAGCAATCAAGCTGTGGTACCAGGGTAGAAAACAGTAGATATTACCAGGATACCTCAGGGATATGTTTAAAAGACAATATTAAAAATAAAGTTACTAATAAAGGCAAAGCAACTGTTCAACAAACAAAGAGAGATAGTAGAGGGCAACGAGTGACTAGCTCCCTTAAGGTTTACTATACATATAGTAGAAGTCTAAGAAATAAGATAGATGAGCTAAGATTAATTGCAAGTGCAGGTTATATAGATATTATTGTTATAACAGAGAACTGGTTCAACCTGAAAGATAGAGAAATGCCTTCTGAATGCAACATACAGGGTTATAAACTATTCCACACTGATAGGGTCAACAGGAAGGGAGGTAGAGTGGCGATGTATGTTAGAGAAAATTTAAATTGTTGTCTTAGACATGATATAACATTAGAAACATTGAACGCAGAATCTGTTTGGCTACAGTTTCTCGAGGGTAGTGACAAATAAATTTTGGGTGTGATTTAAAGGCCTCCCAAAACCTTGATAGGGAGGGCAGTAAGCTGCTATGGGACGAAATTCATAAGGCATCTAGATATGAAAATGTTGTGATAATGAAAGATTTTAACTTTAGTCAAACTGATTGGAACAATATGACAGGAAATCTTGAGTCTAGTGACTTTCTTGATATGGTTCAGGATTGCTTTTTAGAACAGTTTGTGACAGAACCAACTAGAGGAAACAATCTGTTCGACTTGGTTCTTGCCAACAAAGAATCACTAATAATCTTGAGGTTAATGGCGAGCTTGGGGAAAGTGATAACAAATCACTTAGTTTCAATATATCATGGAATTACCCAGATAACAGCAATCAAATCTCTGTCCCAGACTTACGCTTCGCCGATTCCATGGGACTGAAAAATTACCTGGGTGGGCTAAATTGGGATGACATGACTATGGGTCAGGTAGGTGATCTTGGTTGCCAATATGACTTTTTTCAGAGCAAAGTTCTAGCTGTCAAGACAACTTTTGTTCCGAGTAGGGAAATTAGATCTAACAAAAATGATCCCAAATGGATGAACAATAGATTAAAACATCTCATTGGTTAAACGAGAGGCATATATAGGCGTATCAAAAGAGGGGATGGGGAGTTAAGAAATCAATATATTCAAATAATAAAAAAAAGGAATATGAGGATTATGAGGCTAAGGTCGCAAGGGATTCAAGAACTAACCCAAAAGGGTTCTTTCAGGTATACAGAAGTAAGATTAGGGACAAGATATGCCCACTTAAGAGTAACTCTGGTCAGATCACTGACAGTGATAAGGATATGTGTGAAATTTTCAAAACCTACTTCCTCTCAATTTTTACTCATGAAAATACTAGCGATATTCCTGAAATAATAGATTATGTAGAACAGGACGATAATAAACTACGCACGATTGCAGTAACTAGTGACATGGTCCTCAGACAAATACGGAAATTAAAACCTAACAAATCTGCAGGCCATTATGAACTGTTTGCAAGGGTGTTAAAGGAATGTAAAGAGGAACTTAGCATACCTTAGGCTAATCTTCTCAACAAATCATTACAAACTGGTATAGTGCCTGATAAGTGGAAAATGGCAAATGCAGGTGACAGGTCCTTAGCTTCGAACTACAGACCAAAAAGCCTTACCTACATAGTGGGAAAATTTATGGAATCAATAACTACCGAAGGAATTCATAGCCATCTTGATAGGCATAAATTGATAAATGAATCTCAACACGGTTTTACTACGGGGCGTTTCTGTTCTACGAATTTACTAACTTTTTTCACTAAGGTGTTTAGGGAGGAAGATAGTGGTAATGAATATGATGTTGTGTATATAGACTTCAGTAAGGCTTTCGATAGAGTTCCACATTAGAGGCTATTGAGGAAATTTAAGGCACACGGAATAGGAGAAATTTTTTCCTTGGAAGAGGCATGGCTGACAAATAGGCAGGAAAGAGTTTACATAAATGGGGAGAAATCAAAATGGGGGCACGTCACAAGTGGTGTTCCGCAGGAGTCAGTGTTGGGTCCCTTATTGTTCACAATTTACACAAACGACATAGATGAGGGAATCAATAGCGACATAAGCAAATTTGCTGATGACACAAAAATAGGCCGTCCAATTCATTCTAATGAGGACACTAGAACATTCCAGGATGATTTGAATAGACTGATGCAATGGTCGGAGATGTGGCAGATGCAGTTTAATATAGACAAATGCAAAGTTCTAAATCTTGGACAGAAAAATAACCATGCCACATATAAACTAAATAATGTAGATCTTAAAACTGCTGATTTCAAAAAGAATTTAGGAGTTCTGGTTAGCAGTAATCTAAAACCAAGACAACATTGCATTAGTGTTCGCAATAAAGCTAACAGAATCTTTGGCGCCATGTCTAGAAGTATAAATAAATGAAGTCCTCAGGTTGTTCTTCAACTCTATATATCCTTGGTTAGGCCTCATTTAGATTATGCTGCTCAGTTCTGGTCACCGTATTACAGAATGGATATAAATGCACTGGAAAATGTACAGAGAAGGATGACAAAGATGATCCCATGTATCAGAAATCTTCCCTATGAGGATAGACTGAGGGCCCTGAATCTGTACTCTCTCAAAAGGCGTAGAATCAGGGGGAAAATGATCGAAGTATATAAATTGAAAACAGAATAAATAAAGGGGATGCAGTGAATGGTTTTGAAAAACGACAAGTTGAAGAATTGAGAAACTTGTGCAACACATGGGAATCTTCATTGAAGAAACGTTTCGCCACACAGTGGCTTCATCAGTCCAATACAAAGTAGAAATGGATAAGGAGAAGAGGAGTTCGAGGTAATCAGTCCCTCAACCTGGAATCGATGTGTTCAGTCCATCACTCTTGTAGGATGTGCAGCATAGGGCGAACGAACAAACGAACGAAAGTTCAGGTAAGATCCCAAATGGGATGAGCGGGGAAGACGGGACAGACGAAGAATAGTGCTGGAGAGGAGTGTTCTTAGTCGTAGAAATAGAGCTAGGGGTTAACCCAGCAGCGAAGACGATCGTGGGACAGATATTGAGAAGAGAAATTCAAGATCTTCTGTTGGGACTCCGGTGGGGTGAGCAGGGAGGAAGGGACATGCGAAGTTTAGCGCTAGAGAGGAGTGTAGAACTGAGCCATGTCTTAACCCAAAAGCTAAGGCGAAAGTGGGTCAGAGAATGGTACCTGTCATAGAAGGTACCTCTCAAAGAATCCAAGGTTATTTGTAAATAGGGTTAGGAGCAGGATCATGCAAGGAGTAGAAAAGGTTGTGTTGGTTTGTGGGTCTGCGAATGTCTTCGTCAAGGAGAGAGGTCCAGTAATAATGTCGTGTCTCAAGTTTGTCTATCTGTCTGTCACTGAGCGTCTTCCAGTACAGATTCAGCGCAGGGATGTCTAATTGGGCATGGAGAGACTCACTTGTGGTGAAGTCCTCCCATCTGACATCAAGCACCCAGCGCAGCGCCTTGTTCTGGACACGCTGCAGTTTAAGTAAGTTTTTTTTTGCTGCAAGAGAGAGGGCAAGAGGAGAGTAAGTTATCAGTGGACGTATTAGGGATTTGTAGAGGTGTAGTTTGGTGCGTTGAGAGGCAAGTTTCAGCTTGTAGAGGCCCGCTAGGGCCTTACTAGCTATTGCATGCCTTGAGTGAATGTGTCCGTGTAAGCGTAGAAGGTAGTCAAGATTAACGCCAAGGAGAGTGACAGATTATGTGATGGGGATGTAAGTGCGGGTGTCAGCTGTTCTGAGCTCGACAGGTAATGGAGGATCACGTTTTCTGTAGTTAAAATATGTAATGCTGGATTTAGCTGCATTGGTTTTGATCCTCCATTTTTGTTCCGAGATGGCTATCCTGTCGACCTCATTTTGTGTTTTGTGTGTGAGTGTATCTATATTGGCATGAGTGATAAGTTGTGTAATGTCGTCTGCATAGGCTAGTGTGATGGAGTTTTGGTATACAGGTGTTGGAATATCGTTAGTGTATAAAATGTAGAGGGTAGGGGAGAGGACAAATCCCTGGGGTACTCCAGCATTTAGTGTGAAGTAGTCAGAGTAACAGCCTTGGAATTTGATTCTCATGGTACGGCCGTCTAGGAAGTTGCAGAGGAGTTTACGAGCATTGAGAGGCAGGTTAAAGTTAGTGCAGAGTTTGTACTTGAGCCCTTGGTGCCAGTGTCAAAGTTTTTTCAACGTCTTTTGCAACCAGGGCTGTCTTGTTTCTTTGTTTTGTGTTTATGTAGATGTAGTTGAGAATGATGTTAATGGCAGAGGCAGCATTGAAGTCTTTGCCCAACCTCTGGACGACGACCTACTTAAACAAGTGGCAGGTCCCACTGTGATCCCGCCTCCTCCTGCTTCAACTCATCTGATTGCCGTATATAAGCCACCTCTCTGGCCCTATGCTGTACTTCCTACAAGAGTGATGGACTGAACACATCGATTCCAGGTTGAGGGACTGATTACCTCGAACTCCTCCTCCTCCTTACCCATTTCTACTTTGTATTGGACTGATGAAGCCACTGTGTGGCGAAACGTTTCTTCAGTAAAGATTCCCATGTGTTGCACAAGTGTCTCAATTCTTCAAATGGGATGTAAATAGCGCACTGAAAATTTCCAGCCAAGACAGGACTCATAGCAGTGGTTTCAAGATGGAAAAATTCAGATTCAGGAAGGTTTGGTAATAGAGTTGTGGATGAGTTGAACAAACTCCCGAGTACAGTTATTGAGGCTAAAACGTTGTGTAGTTTTAAAATAGTTTAGATAAATACTTGAGTGGGTGTGGGTGGGTGTGAGTTGGACCTGACTAGCTTGTGCTACTAGGTCTGATGCAGTGCACCTTCCTTAAGTGGAAGTGACCTGACTAGGTGGGTCATTGGGGGGACACGGACCTTCTTCGCATGCTGCAGTGTTCCTTCTTTCTTATGTTCTATACTAACATGCACAAATAAGGTGGGAAGACCAGTGGCAATACGAGAATAACATAGTAATGAAAGCCAAAAACTGCCGTACAGCCACACATCAGGAGGAAAACAAAGACCAAGGACCAGGTAATCAGTCTATAGAAAAATGGAGGGAAGTTTAAAAGAAGTATAAGAACAGCTATATACGAGATTTAAGAGAGTATTTTGAGTAGAGACAGAATGGACTCTAGAAACTGTAAGATACACCAGCAAGTGCTGGACATACTACACACAACCATTGAGGAAGAGAAGAGACTGCTAAATGAACTAAATACCTCAAAGGCAGTGGGAACAGATATCTCTCTGTGGGTCCTGATGTCGTGGGGTTCGAAAGGAGATAACGAGGGTTGAAGATAACACACTTGTTGGATGGTAACAATATATTGCAGAATGTGAGAAAGGGGAGCCCAACCTGCCGTGTGTTGCCGGGTAGACCTATGCATGGACTGAGAGCGAGGTAGCGTGTCCCATACACTCATGGCGCATCACGTGACATCACACAAACTAGTCCCTAGGCCTAGCAAAAGGGATCATATATATAAAACATATGGATGGTACTATGATACACAGATAAGCTATACAACACATGTAGGGGATCAGCAACTATGCTGACAGCTCGGTCATATTATGTATGTCGTCTCGACATACAATACTACACTATAGGCTGAACAGGCAGGTGGCTCTGGGCTGATTCTATACAATAACAAAGACATATGTAACTTAGAGCTAAGGGATGGTATCATAATGGATGTTAACATAATGGGTTTTAACATAATGAGTTTTAACATAATGCATTACGAATTATAAGAATAAATCATGGTATAATATAGGATGGAATTGATCGATCGATCTGTATTCATGCACTCTATGGATTCTGAGGAAAAATAAATATATATACAAGGTGAAAGTAATTAACAGCAAAGGCAAATCTGGTGTACACAGATCATTACTGTTAAATTCTCAGATTTCCGAGGGAACGTGAACACGATTTTTTTTTTTTTCTGAAGACTGATCAGTTGATAACAAAACTCACAGTTGAGAACTTCATTCATCTTGGACATCTAATTATACAGACTATGCACATTTAAACCCAACTCTGCGAGGGTAAGATTTACATATGCAGAATGGTTATCATCTTTGAGAGGATCAAATTCTTCTGCAATGGCTAACACACGCCTTGACTGAGGATGATCTGAACGAGTATCTACAAAAGATACTTGTGGGTTTCTCATTACTTGTCTAGTACATAAAGAATAACGACATTCGGGTTGATTATCTGGCTGAGTATTAGAGGTAGAGGGTACAGAGTAAGAGGATTGTCAGCGACTGTCACATTAGTCTGGGTAGCAATATCATCAACATCGCATACTAACTTCATGTGATCTAAATGCGATTCTTTGTACTGACCAGTACTAATTTCTCTAACCTTATATTTATTGCCATTGATATGTTCAACTACTCGATAAGGACCAACAAACTTTTGATCGAGCTTAGGCATTGCGGATGTTTTGTTGAAATTAGTCAGCATTACTCTCGAACCCACTTTAACTTTCGACGGCTTAGCATGGCTATTAGTTACTCTAGTAAATTCTGCTATTGATTTATGAAGTGTTTCACGGATTCTTCTAAAAACACTTTGAGCTATGCTGGTACGAGTTGCTATGAAATCATCAGGATTGTAATTGGGTTTTGGTGTGGAATATAACAACTCATAAGGTAAATGCTTGTCTACACCACACAGTGCATAATGTGGAGTGTCACCTATGGAAGCATTGTAAGCAGAATTTATGGCACATTGAACATCTGGTAAAACTTCATCCCAGGTTTCACTATTGGGGTTGATAGTGGCTCTCAAGACATCAAGTACTTTCTTGTTGGTTCGTTCAGCTAACCCATTGCTGGCAGGATGATGAGGAACAATGGTGGATTTAGAGATCTTGTACAAGGTAAACAATTTTTCAAGAATCTCATTACAGAATTCACCTCCATTATCTGTTACTAGGGACTTAGGGGTGGTATGCCTGCAGATAATGCGTTCTTTAAACGCTTTAGCTACTGTCTCGGCAGTCTTATTTGCAATAGGAACTAACTCACAATATCTGGTGAAATGGTCTACCATAACACACAGATGTTTGTTGCCTTGGAGGGAACATTTAAAATTGGTTAACAAATCTAGCGCAACTCTTTCCCATGGTTCGCTAGTGGCTGGATACACCTGGATAGGGTTAGGACCATTGACATTTCCTTTATGCTGCAAACAGACACTACATTTCTTAACACACTCAGAAATGTAAGCTGCCATTCGTGGCCAAAAGTATTTCATTTTGGCTTGTTTCACAGAACGATCCATACCAGGGTGTGCAACACCTGGTGCATCGTGAACTAGCTGTAGAGCTACATTCACTAGTGACTGTGGAATTACTAACTGGTATACTCTTCTGCTTGGAGTACCCAACTCGGCTGTTCGATACAGTAATTCTTGGCTCATTACAAAGTCACTAATGGGTGCTGGTGGCTTCACAGTCAGAATAAGATCTTCCTGGAGCAGGAATCGAATCACACCAGACCACATGGGATCTGTTCTTTGGGCATTCTTTACATCCTCGGCAGTAAATGGAGGGTCTGCAGTTACTATACTAACATATCGCGATAAAGCATCTGCGACTACATTTGACTTGCCAGGTAAATGTTCAAAAGTGGGGTTGAACTCTTGGATAAGAACATAAGAACATAAGAATGTAGGAACACTGCACAAGGCCTACTGGCCCATACGAGGCAGGTCCTTATCAAAACGACATCTACCTAAGGCTACTCAAGAAACAACTCCCGCACCCCCCAACACCAATCAAACCCAGCCCCTCCCACTCATATATTTGTCCAGTCTCTTCTTAAAGCTACCCAAGGTCCTAGCCTCTATCACCCCACTGGGAAGACTGTTCCACGCATCTACAACTCTGTTAGAAAACCAGTACTTACCTATGTCCTTTCTAAATCTAAATTTATCCAATTTAAATCCATTATTCCTGGTTCTTACCTGGTTCGACACCCTCAGTACTTTATTAATGTCTCCCTTGTTTATGCCCGTCATCCACTTATACACTTCAATGATATCTCCCCTCATTCTACGCCTCTCCAGAGACTGGAGATTTAAGGCTTTAAGTCTATCTTCATACGGGAGGTTCCTTACACAGTAAATCATTTTAGTCATTCTTCTCTGTATGTTCTCTAATGAGTCTATGTCCATCCTGTAGTAAGGGGACCAAAACTAAGCAGCATAATCTAAATGAGGCCTCACTAGTGATGAGAGTAAGACACATGTGCAACATCTGGGTATCTTTATTGTAGACGTTTCGCCATCCAGTGGCTTTATCAATACAAATTCTAGGACATAACTTGACAGTAGAACTATGTACAGAAGATGAGGTAATCAGTCCCTCAACCTAGGAGTAGGTGCGAACAGCACCATAGTCGTGGAGATTCTGAAGCAGAAGAAAGAATCCTGGCGCTTATATAGTAACGTCAGGTGTATGTGTTGTTAGGTAAGACACATATGCAACAATTAGGTATCTTTATTTCGAAACGTTTCGCCTACACAGTAGGCTTCTTCAGTCGAGTACAGAAAAGTTGATAGAAGCAGAAGATACTTGAAGACGATGTAATCAGTCCATCACCCTTAAAGTTTTGAGGTGGTCAGTCCCTCAGTCTGGAGAAGAGCATTGTTCCGTTGTCTGAAACAATATGAAGTTGAAGTGACAGGATGGAGCCTTTATATAGTGCCAGGAGGTGAGACGTAGGTTGCTTTGGGAGGGCAGGTCCCTCTCAAACCCAGCCGTTCTCACTAGTAGAGGTCGAAGTAGATGGTCTGTACCAAGATACCCTTGTGTTGCAGTGTCTGACAGAATGAACATTAAAATGGTATAAAATATACCATTTTAATGTTCAACGTCAGGTGTAGCAGACGAGGGCATATTCACTGGTAGGCGGGATTCCCCAGTGGAAGTAGGTCCTTCCCAAAGAGATGGGTTAGTTGTAGAAGTAGTTGTCGTAGTCGTGAAGGTTATGTACATGTCCTCAGAATTAAGATTCCATGATGTTGCAGTGTCTGACAAGTTGTGTACGAAATGGTATATAATACCGACAAGATGAGAGTAAGACACATGTGCAACATCTGGGTATCTTTATTGTAGACGTTTCGCCATCCAGTGGCTTTATCAATACAAATTCTAGGACATAACTTGAAGACAGTAGAACTATGTACAGAAGATGAGGTAATCAGTCCCTCAACCTAGGAGTAGGTGCGAACAGCACCTGCTGTTCGCACCTACTCCTAGGTTGAGGGACTGATTACCTCATCTTCTGTACATAGTTCTACTGTCTTCAAGTTATGTCCTAGAATTTGTATTGATAAAGCCACTGGATGGCGAAACGTCTACAATAAAGATACCCAGATGTTGCACATGTGTCTTACTCTCATCTTGTCGGTATTATATACCATTTCGTACACATTTGGACTTCTGTTACTTATACTTCTTGAGATAAATCCAAGTAATCTGTTGGCCTTGTTGCGCACACTGAGGCACTGCTGTCTTGGCTTTAGATTTCTAATTACCATGACTCCCAAGTCTTTTTCACATTCTGTATGACCAAGCTCTACTTCACCTAGATTATAGCTTCGAGGGTTATTTTCATTACCAAGGGCAAGTACCTTACACTTATCCACATTAAACTTCATCTGCCATTTCTCAGACCAAGACATTAATTTGTTCAAATCGTCCTGGAGTCCATTGATATCCTCCTCAGAGTGAATTATGAACATTAAAATGGTATGAAATACCGACAGATTGTTAGGTAAGACACATATGCAACAGTTAGGTATCTTTATTTCGAAACGTTTCGCCTACACAGTAGGCTTCTTCAGTCGAGTACAGAAAGGTTGATAGAAGCAGAAGATACTTGAAGACGATGTAATCAGTCCATCACCCTTAAAGTTTTGAGGTGGTCAGTCCCTCAGTCTGGAGAAGAGCATTGTTCCGTTGTCTGAAACAATATTCATATTGTTTCAGACAACGGAACAATGCTCTTCTCCAGACTGAGGGACTGACCACCTCAAAACTTTAAGGGTGATGGACTGATTACATCGTCTTCAAGTATCTTCTGCTTCTATCAACCTTTCTGTACTCGACTGAAGAAGCCTACTGTGTAGGCGAAACGTTTCGAAATAAAGATACCTAACTGTTGCATATGTGTCTTACCTAACAGAGTGAATTATACGGCCTATCTTTGTATCATCAGCAAACTTACTCATGTCACTAGTAATCCCTTCATCAAGGTCATTAATGTAAATTATGAACAAGAGAGGGCCTAAAACTGATCCTTGTGGAACACCACTAGTGACTAATCCCCATTCAGATTTCACTCCATTAATGGTAACTCTCTGCTTTCTATTGGTAAGCCATGCCTCAATCCATGCTAGAACTTTACCTCCTATACCATGAGCTGCCACTTTTCTTAAGAGTCTCTTGTGAGGTACTCTGTCGAAGGCTTTACTAAAATTAAAATAAACAATATCATATTCCTTATCACTGTCAACTGCCTCAAATGTTCTATTGAAGAACGTCAGTAAGTTTGTCAGGCAGGAACGACCTCTCGTGAATCCATGCTGAGATTCATTTATCAAGTTATGCTCTTCAAGGTGACTTCTGATAATGTCAGCTATAATTGATTCTAATAACTTGCCCACTATAGATGTCAGGCTTATTGGACGGTAATTTGAAGGAGTGGACTTATCCCCTGATTTGAATATAGGAACCACATTAGCCATCTTCCACATCTCTGGCACAACACTGGTAAGGATGGACGCATTGAATACACTCGTTAATGGCTGACTAAGCTCCATTTTGCATTCCTTAAGTACCCTTGAAAACAACTCATCGGGTCCCGGGGACTTATTTTGTTTCAGTTTGTGTATCTGTTTAATAACCATGTCCCTCGTGACAGTAATATTAGTTAACTTGAATTCATCAGGAACTAAATAATTGTTAATTACTGGAATCTCATTTACATCTTCCTGTGTAAAAACTGACAAAAAATAGTCATTAAATAAGGAACACATTTCCAGTTCATTATCCGTCAGCTGTCCATTCCCAGATTTCAGAGGTCCTACTTTTTCCTTCACCTTCGTCCTATACACTTGAAAGAACCCCTTTGGATTAGTCTTTGATTCATTAGCAACTCTAATTTCATAGTCACGTTTAGCCTTTCTAATCGCTTTTTTTACTTCTCTTTTAAGCTGAACATATTGGTCATTAAGGTTAACCTCTCCTCTTCTGATGCGCCTATAAATTCCCCTTTTCTCCCCTAATAGATGCTTTAGCCTCCTGTTAACCCATTTGGGATCGTTATTATTAGACCTAATTTCTCTCTGGGGAATGTATATACTCTGGGCACTGTGTACATTATTAAGAAAACAATCATAAAAGCAGATCCCTTCATATTCATAAGTATGATTATCGTCAATAAAATCATTAGCTAGATAACCCCAATCAAGATTCGACAGATGTTCCCTAAGTCCATTATAATCGGCAGAACGAAAATCGGGGATTTTTACTGTATTATCATTATTCTTGCATTCCCAATTAATGCTAAAGGTGATGGATTTGTGATCACTTGCGCCAAGCTCTTCAGTGATCTCCAGATTATTCACGAGTGTTTCCTTATTTGACAAGACTAGGTCTAGCAAATTATTACCCCTGGTAGGTTCAGTTACACTCTGTTTCAGAAAACAGTCCTGAACTGTTTCCATGAAGTCACTGGACTCTAGATTACCTGTCAAAGAATTCCAGTCAATTTGGCTAAAGTTAAAGTCCCCTACTATGACTACGTTACTGTGTACAGAAGCCCTAACAATTTCGTCCCAAAGAAGTCTCCCTCTATCGTGATCCAAGCCTGGAGGTCGGTATATTACACCTAGAATTAGTTTTTCTTGACCCTCCACGAACTCTACCCAAACAGACTCTGTTACTGCTCCATCTATTTTTATACCTGTTTTTATGCAACAATTAATATTTTCTCGAACATACAATGCAACTCCTCCCCCCTTCCCACCACATCTATCCACATTGAATAACTTAAATCCCTGAATATTACACTCAGCAGTCATGTCCCGACTCTTTAATTAAATCATACCACGTTTCAGTTAATGCAATGATATCAAAGTTCCCAGCACATGCTACCAAATGTAGTTCATTAATTTTATTTCTTGCACTTCGACTGTTAGCATAAAATACCATCATATGTTTTTTCTTCTGCACATTTTTCCTATTCATCTTTGTTTTTACACAATTTCTGAAATTATCATTACCCAGAGTTACTCCATGACAGTTACTATTAAGATTCTTAATATCAGAGCATAAGTCAATATATCCATACTCATTATTAATCATTTCTAAACCCATACCTCTAACTAATCCTAGTTTAAAGTCCTAACAACCCCCTCAACTGAGTTAGCAAGAAAACCCACACCTGCCCTGGATAAGTGAACCCCATCCCTGGCATACATGTCATTTCGGCCATAGAAGTTGTCCCAGTTGTCAATGAATGGTACTGCATTATCCTTACAGTGTTTATCCAGCCAACAATTAATACCAATTGCTCTGGACAACCATTCATTACCAACACCTCTTCTTGGCAAAATGCCACATATAACAGGGCGCCCCCCCTTCTTCCTAATCATGTCTATAGCTGTCCTGAACTTTCTAACTAAATCCTCACTTCTACGCTTGCCTACATCATTGCCTCCAGCACTGAGGCAAATAATAGGATTGATCCCATTACCGTTCATGATGTTGTCAAGCCGGCTAACAATGTCCTCCATCCCAGCCCCAGGAAAGCATACCCTTTGTCTCCTACTCCTGTCCTTCAAGCAGAATGCCCTATCCATGTATCTAACCTGGCTATCCCCAACAACAACAATATTCTTACCTTGTTGTCGTTCGTCGTGACGATCCCAGTAGTAGACTCACATTCGTCGGGTAGCACCGAGAATGCGTTGGAGGTTTCCACGGGAGTTTCCACAGCAGTCTCTTTCTTCTTCATCGTTTCTGGCTTTCCATTCGTCTTCTTGATCGTCAACTTCGTCGTCCCCTGCTGTCCAGCCACTGACCACGATCCCTTCTTGACCTGAGGACTCGAAACAGGAGGACTACTACGAATCCTCTTGTTTTCCTCGGTCGATCGCCTTATCTCCATCTTCGCTGCCCTCAATTCTTCCTTAAGTTGCTGGTAAAGTTGCTCGATGGAGGGCATCTTGGTTCAGTCCACGGGAGCAAACAAGACACTTCTTCACAGAGTTAAGTACAGGTCACCACTCAAGAGCACACAAACAGGTCTTCACTGAGCTAAGTACACGTCACCACTGAGCTAAGTACACGTCACCACTGAGCTAAGTACACGTCACCACTGAGCTAAGTACACGTCACCACTGGCTAAGTACACGTCACCACTGAGCTAAGTACACGTCACCACTGAGCTAAGTACACGTCACCATCTGGCTAACCTTCCAGTAGGTTGTTTATTCTGGAATAAAGGTATCAGTGGTGCATGGTCTGTCAAGACATGAACAGGGTACTGGTAAATAATGTCTCGGAAGTGTTTTAAAGACCATACTATTGCTAAAGCTTATTGCTCCATTACTGTATAATTACGTTCAGCCTTCGTAAGGACTCTACTAGCAAATGCAACTGTATTGTAGTTGCCATCAGTCTTCTGAGCTAGTATGGCACCTATGCCAATTGAACTAGTATCAGTTGTTAGATAGAAGGGCTTAGAAAAATCTGGAGATTTCAAAATTGGAGCGGACGTTAGCTTTTCTTTTAGTGTCTGGAATGCTCTTTCTTGACGGAATGTCTAAACGAAAGGAGCATCTTTCTTAAGCAATTCAGTTAGAGGAGCTGCTATTGAAGAAAAATTAGCAATGAAAGATCTATAGAAACCTGCTAGACCCACAAAGGATCTTACAGCATCAGCAGTTTTGGGGGATAGAAAATTTAGTACTGCCGTTACTTTACTTTGATCAGTCGTAACCCCTCTAGGAGTGGCTATGTGACCAAGAAACTTAATTTCTGATCAGAAAAATTGACATTTGGACAGTTTGATCTTTAAATTGGCTTCTTCAAGCTTACCAAGTACTATATCATGTCTTTTCAAATGTGTATCCACATCTTCGAACATGACAATTACATCATCTAAGTACACCAGAAGTGCTTTACCTATGAGACCTCTAAAGATATTGGTCATGAGCCTTGAGAACATGATAGGGGAGGATTGTAATCCAAAGGCCATATGGAGGAAGTGATAATGACCTGTGGGAGTAGAGAATGCGGTTAACTCCTGGCTGTCCTCGTGAAGAGGGACTTGCGAAAACCCTTGTAACAAGTCCAGGGTCAAGAAGACTTCGTTATCTCCGATGTTACGTAAAAGATCACCAAGTACAGGAAGTGGGAAGCGATCTGGAATAGTTTTCATATTTAACTTCCTAAAGTCAATCACCGGGCACCAAGTACCATCCTTCTTAGGCACTAGGATTAAGGGCACATTCCAGGGTGAATTGGTAGGTGCAATTACTCCATCATCGAGCATTTGATTGATCAGTTCTCCTGTGACAGCAACTTGGGAATGAGGCATTCTGTATGCAGGTATATAGATAGGTCTAGTACCAGGTTCAAGTGGAATACGATGGGACAGTAAGTTCGTTATACCCATCTTCTCACCTGGTAAGGTAATGGCTTCACGACGTTCGTTCAACAGAGTCAACAAACGCTTGACTTCGTCTGGGAAGTCAGTGGGAGCTAAGTCTTTCTCCTTAACTGGTGGAATGGATTGATCCAGTGGAGTGGATGAGGTCTTCCCTGTTGAAATAGCACCGACCCACTGGTTAGGTGGCAAGTCATCCTGTACTTGAACAGGGTAAGGATAGTGAACTAGGTCAACAAGATTGGTATTTGCTCTGAGACAAACACTGTGACCCGAAGTGTTAGCAAAGAATAAATGGATCTTACTGTCTCTTACAACATGTAAGGAACGCTCAACAAATAAACCCTTGACCTTGCAGGAATCACTGTCAACTAGGACATTAATACCATCTGGAACACTAGGGACAACAACACTCTAGTGAGAGCACTACCCGCATAAGAGACGTCTTTCTGCAGACGGCAAGTGACATCAACAAGAGATGGCATTACTAGTTTCAAGTAATCGTTTTCGGACAAGGCGTCCCCTGTGGAGAAACTACTACTTGGACTAGCATACATGGCAGAGATAGGCTGAGCACTCAAGGCAGTCTGAGTGCTCAAATGTCCTCGGACATTTGAGGCAATACACTATCTTGCATGTCTGAAGGTGTAGGTGGAACACAGATGGGAATGACAGAGTTACTAGTGCCTGACCGCTTGGGTATGCTGCTGGAAAATGCACTGGCTTGTAAGGACTTAATCCGTACATCGTACTCTGCGGCAGTATGACAGATCTCTGATCCAAGCTGGTAACCCCAAAATGGAATGATCAAGTCGTCAAATTGGGCATGCTATCGGTGAGGGTCAAGCACAATACGCAAGTCTCTCGTAGAAGCAAATCCCAGTAGAAGGCCACCAGGGAAAGTAATCTGGTCGACAACAAGGAAAGAAGCAGTAAAGTCTCTACCTTGGATAGAAAAGGTGAGGGAAGTCTGACCTCGGACATGCAGAAGGGAACCAGCTACTCCACTTAGGGAGGTTACAGTAGTTGGTTCTACGAGGAGGACACATCGTAACTGCTTATCTTTAAACAAACTAGACCTGATGATATTAACTTGTGCACCAGAGTTCATGAACACATGAACGCGCGCATTATGAATAGATGCTTGCACTAGAGGACCTATCGTTTCATTGTGCAAACAGAAGGGTGGGTTGTCATCAGAGAAGGCATGTTCCACTTCATCCTCAAATTCATCTATGTCAGAGACGTGTGAAGCAACATCAACAGCGGGATTGTCATTCTCAAGACTGCTTAAGGGTTCAAAGGAGTTATGAACAGGGATGGTGTACTCATCACCTACCGTCACGACTGGACGAGTAGACTGGGGCGCTCAGATTCTCCCGAATTGGAAGAACGAGGCTGGTTCTGGTTATTCTGAGAAACCCGACCTCTATTTCCTCTCCTGGTTCTGCGGTTGGAAAGGCCATGGAAGGATCTAGAGTACTGGAGGTTATAGAGAGCATTGCACTCGGATGTGTCATGGCCATGAATTCTGTGATAAGTACAGTAAGGCAAATCGGACTGGTACCCATCAGTATTTCGATGCCTCTTAGATCCACTATCGAGACAATTTGCTGTGATATGTCCACGGTAACCACAATTATAGCAAGTTCTTTGGCTATAGATACTGTACATACTACGAGTGCTACGGGAATGATGACTCTTGACACTAGCTTTGTATGACAGTCGCGAGTGATTTCGATCGGGAGTTTTGGTTGTAGCACAGACAAGAGGACGTACAGGAGTAGTCAAAGTGGCTGACGTAGACCTTCGATAAGGGAAGGTTCCCTCGGGACACAAATCACGCACATGGATAAAGGCTGCAAGCAGTCCCATTGCGGCAGTTAGTGGGCTGGAATTATACACATATATTGACGTTTGTGGCATTAACTGTTTAATAACGCTGAATGCTGCTAATTTGGCAAACCCCTCAAGAGCTGGTTTATCATCGTCTTTAAGGTACTTGTAACTTTGACCTGCCTTAACAAATGAGGTCATGAGGTTATTTAAATGAAGAGCAAACTCATCTAAGGATTCCTTTGGCCTCGGAGCTGTACACACTAATTCCTTAAGAACAACAAAAAAATCAGTTTCTCGCACTGGTTCAAGATAGTTACGGATTAATTGCTCATAATCTTGCCACTTGGTTAGATCCTGAAAGTCCTTCACACGGATCAAGTTGAAGACATGCGAGGAAGCTGGTGAACGAGCTAAACTCTCCTTTCCGATACTAATTATACAACTCTCTGATGGGGGACTATCTACTGAGGCATTTGCCCTAGCACGAACAGCAGTAAACCACGCTTCCAGGTTGTCTGGATTCCCATTGAACAATGGCATAACATCATAAGGGTCACGACTAAAATTGTGAAGGCTCGAAGTCTGAGTGTGTGTATTGTTTGATAAAGAATTACTCAAATTTTCGACTGATGCATTATTGTTTGGACTAGCAGTGTGTGCTCAGGCGTCGCTAGAGAAGACTTGAGACATGCTTGCAAAATGTGAAACAAGAATTTAAAGAAACCAAAAAAAAAAATGTAACTGAGGAACACGCAATACAGTAAACTTTAATGGGAAGAAATTACTTAACTATTCTGCATAAGTAAAGAAAAAAAATTAAGTCACACTGTAAGCAAGGAGAACTCACATGAAAATATTAAAAAATTACTCAACTGGATAAGCAACACTGAAAATCAAGAGAAATTTTACTTTACTCAAATCAAATTTACTCAGATTTACTTTAAATTGAATTAATGGCACAGTGAGTTGTCTTTACTCTCAATTCAATAAGGAAATTCAACAATAAAATGATAAAATGGGATCAATAAATCTTGTGCAAAATTAAAACAAACTGGGAAAGCAATTCACTAAAAAGAAAAGAAAATGACACACAAAGAATAAAATATTATTCACAGAACAGAGCATATGAAACTGCACTGAAATAAACTGTAGCAATATTGCAAATAACAATTACTAATCAAAAGTACTGCACAACACTACATAAAAATTTCTGAAAGAAAAAGAATGAATGACAGCACAATGTCTAGACAAGAATTATTGTAAAATGAGTCAATGTTGCAATAAAAAAAAAATAACAAAATACAGTTTACAAAAGCAACAAAAAAAATATTATCAAGGAATGAACTGATTGAACACTTTAACTCTTATTTGCAGCTTAAACAAACACTTACTGAACTAGCAAAAGAATGATTTACTTTAAAAGAAGAACTTAAAAATTGCACTAAGAGTGAATTTGTTCAATGAAATATGAAAATAATAGAGGAAAAAAACATAAAACAAGGGAAAGAATTAACACTTACAGTGATGCAGGAAAAATAACACATCAATATATGCACAATACTATGAGAATTTTCTTGTAATGAAGCTTGGGGTGTGAAAAATTGGAAAATATTTGTCTTGCTTCAACAAAATAATGGCACTATTGTCTGTGGAGAAAAGACAAATTAGACACTGGCTAAATGAAAAAAAGTAACACAAGAATGTTGAACACACAGAAGAAAAAAAATAGCAAATGAATGAAAACAAAAACAGCAAGAATACACAAATGCTGGGAGAAAAAAAAAATAACTGAGACAACACTGAGTTGTGATGCAGAATATAAGGTAACAAGTTGCTGAATTACTTCGCTGTATAAATTACTAGGCAAGGAACACAGTACTGTGAACACAAGACAATTGTGAGGTGTAAACACAAGGTTATGCTACTTATATAGTGCACACAACAAGGAAAACATTAAAGTACTTACTTCAGTATATATAAAACAAATGAACACAACACTGCACTACAGACATAAAATAAGCACGAAAATTAACACTGGAGAAAAAAAAAATATTGCAAACGGGATATAATGAACACTGATCAAATCGCTGAATGTCACTAAGAAATCAGTCAAGAAAATTGTCTCAACACACGCAAATGTCTCTATAAAAAAAATATTATTCATTAACACTGTAGCGATGTTGTAGAATGAGGTGGATGGTGGAGGATGGTGGAGTGTCGTGGTTGGCGGCATTCTTGACTACTCTCCACACGTGAATTTGCGCTTAAATCGACGACGAACTCACACAGGAGGCTTTTACGGTGGTGCAAATTGACGAAGAAACACACCTGGCTCTTGACCTCCTACGTGGTCCGTAAAATATGGTGCTAGAACCCGTGATAAGGGTAAAAACAGTGGTAGTGGGTGAGTGCTTGAGGCAGCACGGTGAGACACCACGTGGTTACTGGGCCTATGGGATGAACGGCACAAGCCACACTGGGGACACCCACACTAGGCACGAAAATATTCTAAGCCGGGCTGGCTTAAAAAACCCACAAAATACCACAACACCACAGGGATGATAAAACACTCAGAATGGCTTGGAACTTGAAGCACAGAGCGATGAAGAAGACTATAATCACGTGACTTGCTTGAGTACTGGGTTAGTCACCTGGGTTAGTTGCTGGCTGGCTTGGCTTAACCTTTCACACAGACTGGCTTGATAACTTGTAACAATGAGCACAGCAGGGGTGGAAAGCTGGCTTGGCAGGCAAGGCTGGATGGTGTAAGGCTGGGCTGGACTGGGCTTGGGCTGACTCCCCCACCACAGACTGGCTTAGGTGGCTTGGCTTACTTTACAAACCAGGGTCAACCCCTCGGAGGTAATGCAAATAGCAAGATAAACACTAATACACAGAGACTGACCAGTGAATAGTGCAGAGGACTGGTAGATGCTTGCTCGGGTAGTGGTTTGGCTAGGTCGGCCTACTGGCCACACAAAATGTCCGTGCATCGGCGTAATTAGCAATTTTACGCCCACACCACTGTCACCAATTTGTCGTGGGGTTCGAAAGGAGATTACGAGGGTTGAAGATAAACACACTTGTTGGATGGTAACAATATATTGCAGAATGTGAGAAAGGGGAGCCCAACCTGCCGTGTGTTGCCTGGTAGACCTATGCCTGGACTGAGAGCGAGGTAGCATGGGACGCACTCATGCCGCATCATGTGATGTAACACAAAATAGTCCCTAGGCCTAGAAAAAGGGATCATATATATAAAACATATGGATGGTACTATGATACACAGATAAGCTATACAACACATGTAGGGGATCAGCAACTATGCTGACACTGAGAGAGGGAGCCGAGGTACTGTATATGCCACTGACAACAATCATCACATCTATCGAAGCAGGGCGACTACCAAAGGTATGGAAGACAGCAAATGTAGTCCCAATTTTTAAAAAAAGGAGACAGACACGAAGCATTAAATTACAGACCAGCGTCACTGACATGTAAAGCATGCACGGTCAAGGAGAAGATTATCAGAAGAGTGATGGAGCACCTAGACAGGAATGAGCTCATCAACGACAGCCAGCACGGTTCCAGGGACGGGAAATCCTGTGTAACAAACCTGGAGTTCTATGACAGGGTGACGGCAGTAAGACAGGAGAGAGAGGGATGGGTAGACTGTAGGGAGGCGTTTGACATAGTTCCACACAGGCAGGGATAACAAGGAAGGTATTGCAATGGATCAGAGAATACCTCTCATGAAGACAGCAGCGAGTCATTGTATGTGGCGAGGTGTCAGAGTGGGCACCTGTAACGAGCGGGGTGCCACAGGGATCAGTCCTAGAACCGGTACTGTTTCTGGTATTTGTGAACGACATGACGGAAAGAAAAGACACCGAAGTGTCCCTGTTTGTAGACGATGTGAAGTTGATGAGAAGAATTCAATCAAACAAGGATCAGGCAGAACTATAAAGGGATCTAGGCAGGCTGGAGGCCTGGCCCAGCAACTGGCTCCTGGAGTTCAACCCTACCAATTGCAAAGTTATAAAGATTGGGGAAGGGCAAAGAAGACCACAAACGGAGTAAATTCTAGGGGGCCAGTATAACACCAGTGAGTATAACACCAGGCACATCTCCTGAGGCTCATATCAACCAAATAACTGCTGCAGCACACGGGCGCCTGGCAAACCTAAGAACAGCATTCCGACATCTTAAGGAATTATTCTGGACCCTGTACACTGTGTACGTTATGCCTATATTGGAGTATGCAGCGTCAGTTTGGAAGGAAGGAATAGACTCAGAAGTGTCCTTGTTTGCAGACGATATGAAACTAATGAGGGAAATTCAGTCGGAGGAGGATAAGACAGGATTACAAAGGGATCTGGAGAGGCTCCAGGCCTGGTCCAGCAACTGGCTCTTGGAATTCAACCTCACCAAGTGCAAAGTCATGAAGATCGGGGAAGGGCAAAGAAGACCACAGACAGAGTACAGTATAGGAGTCCGAAGACTACAAACCTCTCTCAAGGAAAACGATCTTGGAGTATGTATTATACCAAGCATATCTCCTGACGCGCACATTATCCAGATAACTACTACAGCATATGGACGATTAGCGAACCTAAGAACAGGATTCCGACATCTCGGTAAGCAGTCGTTCCAGTCCCTATACATGGTGTACGTTAGTACCATATTGGAATATGCAACTCCAATTTTGAACCCACACGTGGCCAAGCACGTTAGGAAACCAGAGAAAGTGCAGAGGTTTGTAACGAGACTAGTCCCAGAGCTAAGGGGCATGTACTACGAGGAGAGGTTAAACCCGACCTGACGACACTGGAGGGCAGGAGGGGCAAGGGGAACATAATAACGATATATAAAATACTGAGAGGAGTCAAAAAGGTAGACAGAGGATGTTCCAGACATGGGACAAAGCAATAACGGGTCATAAGTGGAAGTTGAAGACTCAAATGAGTCACAAGGACGTTAGGAAGTATTTCTTCAGCCACAGAGTTGTCAAGAAGTGGAACAGTCTGGAAAGTGAGGGAGTGGAGGCACATACCATACATAACTTTAAGAAGAGGTATGACGAAGCTCATGGAGCAGGGAGAGAATGAACCTAGAAGCGACCAGAGAAGAGGCGGGGTCAAAAGCTATGTCTCGACTCTTGCAACCACAATTGGGTGGGAACAATTAGGTAAGTACACACACACACACACTATATATATATATATATATATATGTCGTGCCGAATTGGCAGAACTTGCGATCTTGGCTTAAATAGCAACGCTCATCTTGCCATATAGGACAAGTGAAAATTTGTGTATGCAATAATTTCGCCAAAATCATTCTGAACCTAACGAAAAAATTATATTTGATTGTGTTTGTTTAGTACTAAATTATTGTAAACGTATTTAAAATATATTTAGTTGGGTTAGGCTAAAATAAATTACAATTGTTATAATAAGGTTAGGTAAGTTTTCTAAGATTCTTTGGGTCCAAAATTATAATTTTTTACATTAACATTGATGAAAAAGATATATCTTTAAACGTATAAGAGAATTTCAGAAAGGACTTAATTTTAAATGAGTTCTTGCTAATTGACCAGTTTTACATATTCGGCACGACATATATATATATATATATATATATATATATATATATATATATATATATATATATATATATATATATATATATATATATATAATGTATGTATATTTATATATATATATATATATATATATATATATATATATATATATATATATATATATATATATATATATATATATATATATATATATATGTGTGTGTGTGTGTGTGTGGGTAAGGGTATCTTTTGCACTCTTGTGTGTCTTCAGGAGCTAGGCAATTTTGCAAGACAGCAACAGACATGATGGGGGATTTCTTCGATGGAACTTACGTGTTAGTGGCAACCCATGTCACAGAGAACTTCCCCTCCTATCAGTTGCTATCTTGCAACATTGCATAACTCCTGAAGATGAAAGAGAGTACGAAAGATCTTAAGATAACATTCCCATTCCCATTTGGCTTTATACACATTGTTAAGATAGCTAGTTTGCGATTATATATATTATTATTTTATTTTTATTATCACACTGGCAGATTCCCACCAAGGCAGGGTGGCCCGAAAAAGAAAAACTTTCACCATCATACACTCCATCACTGTCTTGCCAGAAGGGTGCTTTACACTACAGTTTTTAAACTGCAACATTAACACCCCTCCTTCAGAGTGCAGGCACTGTACTTCCCATCTCCAGGACTCAAGTCCGGCCTGCCGGTTTCCCTGAATCCCTTCATAAATGTTACTTTGCTCACACTCCAACAGCACGTCAAGTATTAAAAACCATTTGTCTCCATTCACTCCTATCAAACACGCTCACGCATGCCAACTGGAAGTCCAAGCCCCTCGCACACAAAACCTCCTTTACCCCCTCCCTCCAACCCTTCCTAGGCCGACCCCTACCCCGCCTTCCTTCCACTACAGACTGATACACTCTTGAAGTCATTCTGTTTCGCTCCATTCTCTCTACATGTCCGAACCACCTCAACAACCCTTCCTCAGCCCTCTGGACAACAGTTTTGGTAATCCCGCACCTCCTCCTAACTTCCAAACTACGAATTCTCTGCATTATATTCACACCACACATTGCCCTCAGACATGACATCTCCACTGCCTCCAGCCTTCTCCTCGCTGCAACATTCATCACCCACGCTTCACACCCATATAAGAGCGTTGGTAAAACTATACTCTCATACATTCCCCTCTTTGCCTCCAAGGACAAAGTTCTTTGTCTCCACAGACTCCTAAGTGCACCACTCACTCTTTTTCCCTCATCAATTCTATGATTCACCTCATCTTTCATAGACCCATCCGCTGACACGTCCACTCCCAAATATCTGAATACGTTCACCTCCTCCATACTCTCTCCCTCCAATCTGATATTCAATCTTTCATCACCTAATCTTTTTGTTATCCTCATAACCTTACTCTTTCCTGTATTCACCTTTAATTTTCTTCTTTTGCACACCCTACCAAATTCATCCACCAATCTCTGCAACTTCTCTTCAGAATCTCCCAAGAGCACAGTGTCATCAGCAAAGAGCAGCTGTGACAACTCCCACTTTGTGTGTGATTCTTTATCTTTTAACTCCACGCCTCTTGCCAAGACCCTCGCATTTACTTCTCTTACAACCCCATCTATAAATATATTAAACAACCACGGTGACATCACACATCCTTGTCTAAGGCCTACTTTTACTGGGAAAAAATTTCCCTCTTTCCTACATACTCTAACTTGAGCCTCACTATCCTCGTAAAAACTCTTCACTGCTTTCAGTAACCTACCTCCTACACCATACACTTGCAACATCTGCCACATTGCCCCCCTATCCACCCTGTCATACGCCTTTTCCAAATCCATAAATGCCACAAAGACCTCTTTAGCCTTATCTAAATACTGTTCACTTATATGTTTCACTGTAAACACCTGGTCCACACACCCCCTACCTTTCCTAAAGCCTCCTTGTTCATCTGCTATCCTATTCTCCGTCTTACTCTTAATTCTTTCAATTATAACTCTACCATACACTTTACCAGGTACACTCAACAGACTTATCCCCCTATAATTTTTGCACTCTCTTTTATCCCCTTTGCCTTTATACAAAGGAACTATGAATGCTCTCTGCCAATCCCTAGGTACCTTACCCTCTTCCATACATTTATTAAATAATTGCACCAACCACTCCAAAACTATATCCCCACCTGCTTTTAACATTTCTATCTTTATCCCATCAATCCCGGCTGCCTTACCCCCTTTCATTTTACCTACTGCCTCACGAACTTCCCCCACACTCACAACTGGCTCTTCCTCACTCCTACAAGATGTTATTCCTCCTTGCCCTATACACGAAATCACAGCTTCCCTATCTTCATCAACATTTAACAATTCCTCAAAATATTCCTTCCATCTTCCCAATACCTCTAACTCTCCATTTAATAACTCTCCTCTCCTATTTTTAACT
Source organism: Cherax quadricarinatus (assembly GCF_038502225.1). Classification (NCBI taxonomy): domain Eukaryota; kingdom Metazoa; phylum Arthropoda; class Malacostraca; order Decapoda; family Parastacidae; genus Cherax; species Cherax quadricarinatus. The sequence goes on from NC_091324.1 coordinate 32,096,531, forward strand.
GACAAATCCATTTGTTCTCTAGGCTTTCTTAACTTGTTAATCTCACTCCAAAACTTTTTCTTATTTTCAACAAAATTTGTTGATAACATCTCACCCACTCTCTCATTTGCTCTCTTTTTTCATTGCTTCACCACTCTCTTAACTTCTCTCTTTTTCTCCATATACTCTTCCCTCCTTGCATCACTTCTACTTTGTAAAAACTTCTCATATGCTAACTTTTTCTCCCTTACTACTCTCTTTACATCATCATTCCACCAATCGCTCCTCTTCCCTCCTGCACCCACTTTCCTGTAACCACAAACTTCTGCTGAACACTCTAACACTACATTTTTAAACCTACCCCATACCTCTTCGACCCCATTGCCTATGCTCTCATTAGCCCATCTATCCTCCAATAGCTGTTTATATCTTACCCTAACTGCCTCCTCTTTTAGTTTATAAACCTTCACCTCTCTCTTCCCTGATGCTTCTATTCTCCTTGTATCCCATCTACCTTTTACTCTCAGTGTAGCTACAACTAGAAAGTGATCTGATATATCTGTGGCCCCTCTATAAACATGTACATCCTGAAGTCTACTCAACAGTCTTTTATCTACCAATACATAATCCAACAAACTACTGTCATTCCGCCCTACATCATATCGTGTATACTTATTTATCCTCTTTTTCTTAAAATATGTATTACCTATAACTAAACCCCTTTCTATACAAAGTTCAATCAAAGGGCTCCCATTATCATTTACACCTGGCACCCCAAACTTACCTACCACACCCTCTCTAAAAGTTTCTCCTACTTTAGCATTCAAGTCCCCTACCACAATTACTCTCTCACTTGGTTCAAAGGCTCCTATACATTCACTTAACATCTCCCAAAATCTCTCTCTCTCCTCTGCATTCCTCTCTTCTCCAGGTGCATACACGCTTATTATGACCCACTTCTCGCATCCAACCTTTACTTTAATCCACATAATTCTTGAATTTACACATTCATATTCTCTTTTCTCCTTCCATAACTGATCATTTAACATTACTGCTACCCCTTCCTTTGCTCTAACTCTCTCAGATACTCCAGATTTAATCCCATTTATTTCCCCCCACTGAAACTCTCCTACCCCCTTCAGCTTTGTTTTGCTTAGGGCCAGGACATCCAACTTCTTTTCATTCATAACATCAGCAATCATCTGTTTCTTGTCATCCGCACTACATCCACGCACATTTAAGCAACCCAGTTTTATATATATATATATATATATATATATATATATATATATATATATATATATATATATATATATATATATATATATATATATATGCAAAACAACCACTGTGAAAAATAAAGAAATTCCAAATGCTTTTGTGACTACTCACATTATTTCGTGAGTAGTCACGAAAGCTGTGGAGAAATTTTCTCCAGGAGGGGGTATCAGCCCCCTTCAGCCCTTTCAGCCTCTTTCAGCTCTGAGGGACCCAGCCCTCTCAGAAGGGGCAAATATCTTGTCTACTGCTACAGCGAGTAATTGATCCCAGCTGCAGTACCAGTATATGACCTGTGGTCAAGCGACCGCCGCTCCTTGCAGTCCAGTGTTGCAGAGTGTATTTTAATAAGAGACAGTACATCTCTTACGTTAGCAGGACAATTAAGGAAAATCCTGCTCCCACTTTATTACCATAGTAAAGATAGTGGACATTGTTGTCTATGCTTAAGACAGCAAGATTTAAACATTCTGCTTTGCCTCATGGAGAAAGTGGCAAGGAAGCAAAGGTACTATGTCAGCTTTTCCTTTGTGCTGGGGGTAGTGACGGCATAGGGCGTTGTGGCATCTTCAGATTACTTTTGACTCTACTGAGAGTGACACTGACGCTAGGATAACCAACAAAGAACGATCTGTGCGTTAGTGTGAACAAAGTGTCTCATAAAACACAATAAACACTTAAGAGAAGTGTGATCAGCTTCTTTAGTGATAAGATTGTGAACAATAAAGACAAATCTTGTGGAACATAGTGTACCAGTGTGCGTATTCCTAGACTATGGAAGATGTGGACATCCAAGGACACTTCAGCTTCTATCAAGTCACCGATACCTGTCGAAGGTGTGAAGAACACCATAGCTCACGCTGCAAGAGCAAGGTAGGTTACGAATTTCTTGTAGTACGGGGGACTGTGCAGTTCTTGAGTCGCAAGGAGTTTGTAATCAACCAATAGTCGGCAGTAAGGGGCGGACTTTTGAGTCCACACAAGTAAGTTTGTCAACCATCAGTAAATGACATATGCTGACATAACACCCCCTATGGGTAATTTATAATCTTACAAATTATAACTCATTCCAGCCCGTTGAGAGATGATCATGACAACAATTCAAGACCTCGTCTGCAGGGGCGGCTGTGTAGACGATTTGCTGTCTTTTGTCAGCTAAGTGTTCCCTATATTTAAATTTAAAATTATGCTTTACTGGTAATGCCATTTCTCAACATTTTCGTCGTGCTCGAGCCGGATAAAGGCCACACTGTGGTCCAGATATGTTGTGCTACAGTGTACAAATAACCTACGAGCAAGGTCCTTCGAAAAAAAACTGTAAAACTAGTGTTTTTACGATATAAATCAGTATAAATGAGTCCCTCCAGACTCAATCACAGAGAATGGGCAGCCAAAAGAAAACGGGCGCTCACCCAGCGTTCACCCAAAGAAAACGGGAGCTGGGTGACTCACCCAACAAGAAAACGGGGGATGGCACCCTGCATCCACTGCTCCAAGCTCGAAAATCGCTGACTAAGACAACAACCCAACTGATGTTTGGTTTGTCTGAGTGTATATACACATAGTGTTTATAATGTTTATAAACAGAAATTAAGAGTCAAGATTGTGTTAAAGTTTGTTTCTTATAGATATACCTGTTATATTAAAGGAACTTATATATAAAGTGTAAGCTTTCAAATACATATTAACAGTGACATTTATATATGTGTATGTAACATTCACATGTGATTTGCAGTTATACAATGACATAGTTTATAGTGAATGAAGTGTATAGCATCGTTATTTACGATTAATCATCCTGGTCAGGCTGACACAGCAAACTCAAAGCCATAAACACCAGCTATATGTACCCTGTACCCTTCATGGTCATTGACCCTGAGGTTAAGCTTAGTAGGTCAGTAGTGTCTGACTGATTGTTGCTGACTTAAGTATAACAAAAACTCAGCTGTTTATAGCAGTACAGTGTTTTTTAAACATTCTAAGTGTGGTGCTAGAATTTTCAGTATATCATTAAAATGGCGTGTTTGAAAACTCAGATTCAGTCTTTACAGACTAAGATTACACAATTAGAAAATCTAATTTCAGTCTGTATAGGAGTAATTCAAGATACAAACATAGATTTTGATGATCTTGAGGTCAAATTTGAATTACTTACACAACGTCTGGAAATAATTAATTCAGACTATACACATTATAAAAATAAATTTCTTGAATCAGATCCGTCTGAGGATGAAATTAAAAATGTTTTGGATACTTTTAGTAATCAACAATTAAGGTGGACAGGAGTACAGGCTATCTGCCGCAAAGCTCTGTCACAGAGACCTACTGTAACTAGTGGTCAAACACCTGTTACACATGTAACAACAACAAGTGTCCCATTACCAAGCTTACCTACATTACCATTACCTATTTTCCAAGGTCATAATTATGAAGAATTCATTAGTGGTTTTCAATCCATAGTAAATTCACGAACTGGCATAGATGAGATTGCTAAGTTCAATTATCTTAAATGTCTTGTAAAGAGAGAACCCTATGAACTGATTAAGTCATTTCCGGTGGTTAAAGGCAATTATCAAATAGCCTTACGTGTCTTAGCAGACAATTACTTTGATGCTGACAAGGCTAGAGTTAGACATGCAGTCTTAATATCAAGCTTGAAGCCACCCAAACATTGTTTTTCAGACTTACAGGCATTTAGAATCACATTAGACAATAGTCTCAGATCTCTAGGTGCTAAATATGACCTAAGACAATGTGATTGGTTTATCAGTGGTATTGTACAAGATAAGTTGTCACCACAAACTATTGAACGATTAAATATTATGTTCAATAAACGCTATTTCACTTGTGAAGAAATTAGCAATGGTTTACAAACAATAGTTTCATGCATGCAAGCAACGAGACAAGATGAAAAATCCACAAATCCAGTGGATAACAAACCTTCAACTCAGTATAAAAAGAGTATACCTACTCCCACTAAACCACATAGTGGGAAATCCCACATAGGCATTTATCAAGCTGTGAATACAACAGACAGCAAACAAACTGTCACACATAAACGTACTCCAAAATGTGTACTTTGTGATGGAACACATTGGGCACAGTATTGTAGTCAATACACATCAATGGAGGCACGTAAACAACGTGTTCATCAGCTGAAAGGGTGCATCAAGTGTTTAAGTGAACACAAGGGAGATAAATGCTCACTGAAGAAGTGTTTTAAATGCAAGGGTATGCATCATACAGCATTATGCCCAAATACTTTTGTTGAACAGCAGAAGACTTCCACAGAATCAGGAAGTCAACAAGCAACAGCATTAAATTAGTCCAATTGATTTAATCATTGGAAGTGATTATTATCACTGATTTGTGCAAAATATAGTAAGTAAACATGATGTTCACTTGGTGAAAACAGCAGGAGGCCACATGATATGTGGTCCCATTCCCTCTCAAAGTGGGAAAGAAGCTGATTTTGATTCAGTGGAAAATGTACTAGTTACGAGAATAACCACTGATTATGTACCACAGCAAAAATTATCATTACTGGAAGAAATGAATGAACCAGTTGATAAGTTGTGGGATTTAGATGCGATAGGTATTGATGTAAATAAACCAAGCCCACAAGAGTCTCAGACTTATAACCAATATTTGGACACTGTCAAATATAAACATGGACAGTATTGGGTTAGGTTACCATGGAAATTAAATCCACCACATCTGCCTAGCAATTATCGCATGGCTTTCGGACAGATGAAAGCACAAATACATGAGCCCAGGAAGAATCCAGAGCTACTGACTGTCTATGATAATATCATACAAGAACAGGTGAACAATAAATTCATTGAGGAAATAGTCGAAGATAAGTTGAAGACAGACGCTCATTATCTCCCGCACCATGGAATCAGAAAAGGTTCTGAAACCACTCCACTACGTGTTGTATACAATTGCAGCGCACGTGCAAATAAAGATGTAGCAAGTCTTAATGACTGTCTGATGACCGGACCCTCACTAACTGAGAAGCTTGGAGACGTGCTTATGAAATTTCGCACAAACCCAATGCCTACAAGTCTGATATTTCCAAAGCTTTCTTAAGAGTAGGACTACAAGAAATAGAGATTATACTCGATTCTTGTGGCCTGAAAACCCACATGATCCTCAAAGTCCTGTGAAAACATATCGCTTCAAATCAGTATTATTTGGTGCAACATCCTCTCCATTCTTACTAGAAGCTACTCTAAATACACATTTGAAGAAATCTGAAAGTCCCTTGAAAGAAATCTTAAAGAAAAGTTTCTATGTGGACAATCTTCAAGGTACTGTGAATAAAGAGGAGGATTTGAAATCCTTATACAGAAAAGCTAACAAAGAGATGAAAGAAGCAAATATGCCTCTAAGGATGTGGAATACAAATTCAAAGCAATTAAGGGAACTTATCAAAGAAGATTTCTCTGAAGCTGAAATTCCTGATTGCAACAATATGCTGGGACTTAATTGGAACACACAGAAAGATACTTTGAGTCTCAAAAGGATAAACAATAAATCATGCAGTACACTCACGAAACGTGGTTTACTGACAGAGGTATCACAATGTTTTGATCCTCTAGGACTCGTCTCACCGATTACCATAAAAGGTAAAATGCTTATGCAAGATGCATGGAAGCTCAAAATTGGATGGGATGAGAACTTGCCTCTAGGAATGAGTCAAGCATGGGATGAAATATCCAAGGAGTTTAAACAACTTCATCAAATTAAATTTCCCAGACAAATAGGTCAAGAGGGAAACAAGTACATATCACATGTGTTCTGTGATGCGTCAACCAGAGGTTATGGCGCTGAAGCTTACATGAGTAATGTAGTACACTAATTACTTCAAAGGCCAGGGTAGCACCCTTGAATGTCAGAACAGTACCACAATTGGAACTGACAGCACTCTATGTAGGCACAAAATTAGCTGTCTATCTCAACAAAATACTTGATCATCTCACTATTGAAAGAAACGTGATCTGGAGTGATAATGAAGCAGTTCTCCAGTGGTTAAGAAATAATAAGAGTAAGTTGGTCTATGTACAGAACAGAGTAGCAGAAATAAAAGAGATGCAGAGAGATTATCTCTTTCTCCACGTCACTACCCAAGAGAATCCAGCTGACATGTTGTCACGTGGTGTCCCACTCAAGAAATTTGTGGATAATAAATTATGGCTCCACGGACCGAACTGGCTCTCTAATGAAAATAACTGGCCTCAGCAAAAGGCTCACATTATGCCAGAAGAAACAGTCTGCTTGAACACAGCAGAAATAATTTGTGTAAATACTGCAGACACAACAGAAAGAGTCATTGATGGATCTAAATACTCATCTTTGGGTAAACTTTTAAGAGTTACAACTCTTGTCTTTAAATTCATTAAAGGTATAAAACCTGATTATGAATGTCTTGAACCCATTAAATACTGGGTGAAACTAATACAGAAAGATGTTTTCTCTACAGAATATAAATTTCTAGAAACACAAGATAAATTTCCAAAGAAACCTGTTATGATTAATTCTTTAGGACTTTATCTCGACTCAGAAAAGATTATAAGATGTCGAGGAAGAATTCATAATTCTTCACTACCTAAAGAAGCCATACATCCAATATTGATCCCCAAGAATCATTGGCTAACAAAACTGATTGTTCAAAACGCCCACAGTAACGTGTTACATGGGGTAGCTGACACACTTTGTCATATACGACAATCCTACTGGATACCTCAAGGTCGACAAAGTGTGAAAAACCAAATAAGGGACTGTATTACTTGTCGTCGCTACGATATGCGAGTATGTCAGTATCCAGGTCCACCTCCATATCCGTCTGAAAGAGTTTGTCATATCACTCCATTTGAGGTGACAGATGTAGATTACACTGGACCAATAATTTTAACCAAAACAGTTGACAAAGTTCCCATCAAGGTGTACATCTGTTTGTTCACTTGTGCTACAACTAGAGCAGTACATCTAGAAGTAGCCACTGACATGTCTGCTGAAACCTTTATCAAATTATTCAGAAGGTTTGCAGCCAGAAGGGCATGTCCCAGACTGATGATTTCAGATAATGCAACGAACTTTGTTGCTGGTGCTGCTTATATAAGCAAGATCTTTGATCAACCAGAAGTACAACAGATGCTGAATCAACGCAGTTGTCGTTGGAGATATATTCCTCCTAAATCTCCATGGCACGGCGGATTTTATGAAAGAATGATCGGCATTGTAAAACGTTGTTTAAGGAAGACTCTTCATCGTCAAAGAATCGACTTAGAAGAATTCCGTACAGTTGTGACTGAAATAGAAAATAGAGTCAACAACAGACCTCTAACTTATGTTACCGATGATCTGGACAATTTAGAAGTGTTAAGTCCATCTCATTTACTCCATGGCAGAAGGCTCGAACCTGTTCCTCCCATGAATGATAAAGAAATCATAGAGGATCCTACTTATTTCGAACCTGAGCAACTCAGACGTAAATTCAAACACCTTAATAAAGTGATTGAACGTTGGGAGAAAATTTGGCGAGAAGACTATCTTACCTCATTGAGAGAACACTTCTATGGAGCTGGTGTTCCTGAAAATCATAAGTCCTTAAGACTTGGTGACATAGTGATTATTGACAATGATGGTCCGAGGTCCCAATGGCCACTTGGAAAAATTGTGACCATATATCCTGATGCAAATGGAATCATCAGGACAGTTGATGTTTTGAACAAAGGTGTAGTGAATAAGCGGACAATAAATAAACTAGTACCGTTAGAATTACACAGTGTTGAAAACAAAATTAGTGATTCTCCAGAAACCACACCGACTAAAGCTGTTCAGAAAAGACAAGCAGCAGTGGTGGTGAGTGAGAAAATCATATTAATGTTAAGTGATGAATAGTTCACCTGCAGTGAACCTCCGCCGCCCCCCAGTGTGGAGAAATTTTCTCCGGGGGGGGGGGGGTATCAGCCACCTTCGGCCCTTTCAGCCCCTTTCAGCTCTGAGGGACCCAGCCCTCTCAGAAGGGGCAAATATCTTGTTTACTGCTACAGTGAGTAATTGATCCCAGATGCAGTACCAGTATACGACCTGTGGTCAAGTGACCGCCTCTCCTTGCAGTCCAGTGTTGCAGAGTGTATTTTAATAAGAGACAGTACATCTCTTACCTTAGCAGGACAATTAAGGAAAATCCTGCTCCCACTTTATTACCATAGTAAAGATAGTGGACATTGTTGTCTATGCTTAAGACAGCAAGATTTAAACATTCTGCTTTGCCTCATGGAGAAAGTGGCAAGGAAGCAAAGGTACTGTCAGCTTTTCCTTTGTGCTGGGGGCAGCAACGGCGTGGGGCGTTGTGGCGTCTTCAGATTACTTTTGACTCTACTGAGAGTGACACTGACGCCAGGATAACCATCAAAGAACGATCTGTGCGTTAGTGTAAACAAAGTGTCTCATAAAACACAATAAACACTTAAGAGAAGTGTGATCAGCTTCTTTATTGATAAGATTGTGAACAATAAAGACAAATCTTTTGGAACATAGTGTACCAGTGTGCGTATTCCTAGACTATGGAAGACGTGGACATCCAAGGACACTTCAGCTTCTATCAAGTCACCGATACCTGTCGAAGGTGTGAAGAACACCATAGCTCACGCTACAAGAGCAAGGTAGGTTACGAATTTCTTGTAGTACGGGGTACTGTGCAGTTCTTGAGTTGCAAGGAGTTTGTAATCAACCTATAGTCGGCAGTTAGGTGCAGACTTTTGAGTCCACACAAGTAAGTTTGTCAACCATCAGTAAATGACATATGCTGACATAACACCCCCTAGGGGTAATTTATAATGTTACAAATTATAACTCATTCCAGCCCGTTGAGAGATGATCATGACAAAAAAAGGTGACCTCACCACAGCCACAGGGGCAAGTCCTTCGTACTATTTCTTTAGCTGATTTACATGGTAAGTTCGGGTCGACTTTCTTCTTCCTGGTGTTCTTACCACATAATTTACCTTACTCAGCTTCTTAATCACCTCCATTGGACCCTCATACTTGGGTTGCAAGGTATGGCCTGGCACCGGCTTTAAAGCTAACACTTTGTCTCCCACATTTAATGAATGCTCAACAGCAGTCTTGTCATAACTTTGTTTCATACGGTTTTGAGCTTGTCTGAGGTTGTCAGCGGCCAATTGCCGAATAAAAACCAAATGTTTTTTGCATTGCCGTGGGGGATAAACATAAAGGCGGCTCCACTTTTCCCGACCATACGTCTTTTAGCATTACTAACGGTCCTCGGACTGCATGACCATAAATGAGTTCAAAAGGACTATATCCTAAACTCTCCTATTCGCTCTCTCTTAAGGCAAGGAGGAGGAAAGGAATACCTTCATCCCAGTCTGTTGAGAACTGCTCACAGTATGCCCTCATCATGACCTTCAGGGTTTGGTGAAACCTCTCTAACACCCTGGGTTTGGGGTCTATATGCTGTTGAGACAATGGGTTTAACTCCGACCCTGGACATAGCTTCACGGAAAATATTTGATGTGAAATTCGTCCCTCTGCCAGATTGGATCTCCTTAGGGAATCCGAACTGTGCGAAGAATCTAAATAGGACTCTCACAATAGCCTTGGCACTAATCTTGCGAAGGGGCACAGCCTCTGGATACCGAGTAGCCGTATCCATTATAGTAAGAAGATATTGATTGCAAAGCCTAGTTTTTGGGAGAGGTCCCACACAGTCTACTACGAGCCGAGAGAAGGGTTCGCCTTCTACGGCAATAGGTAAGAGGGGAGCAGGAGGAGGTTTTTGTGCAGGCTTTCCAATGAGCTGGCAAATAGCACAGTTTCTCAAGTACTCAGTCATGGTATCCTTCATCTTGGGCCAGAAGAAATATCGGGCTAATTTTCCTAGAGTCTTTCTTATTCCAAAATGTCCACCCATTGGGCTAGAATGTGCCACTTCCAATGCTAACTCCCGAAATCGGACAGGTAAAACCAAAAGCTGTTTAGGCTTGAGACATGAATTAACTGAAATCGACGGAAATTTCTTCATCAGGATACCGTCAGAGTAATAAAAACATTATTCCTTACCCTCAGCTTCCATCTCAGTAAGCGCTTGATCCTTTGCCTGTTTCAACGACGGGTCTTCAAGCTGTTTCACTAAATTTTCCCGATTAAAGTCGTTACTCCGTAATGGGGCAAAATCTACCACTTGGGATTTTGGAGGTTGATTTTCGACTTCGTGTTGATCACTGGCACTGAACAGAGCATCCAAACCCCAATCTGAGGGTTCATCAGGAGTAGGCAGTGGTTCCAAATTTTTAGCCATAGCCCTGGTTATGGCTGTAAGAGGGAATACACGAGGACCTTCCTTACACCCTTCAATGGCGTAATTCTCTCCAGAGAACTTCTCTATAACATAAGATTCTCGAGGAAGGGGTTACCACAAGTAACCTAACACATCCTAACCTAATATATAATTATAAATAATATTGTTAGACTCTAGATAAAGAGTCTGCCAACATAGGTAGCAGACGACAAGTTTGCCCTTAACTTCCTGCTGACGTTGCAACTGGTGTCACTCTGGCTGGTGTCTCTTTTGTCGAGTTGCACCATGTTGAGTAGTTTGTCTCTCACCAGGTGGGCCATAAGTGAAGAAGCGTGGCTCACCAGGTGACTTAGTTGGCTGATGCAGACGTTCTCCCTCCGGCTGGCACTTCATCCTCCAAGGTTGAGGATCTCTGCTCATGCCAGGCTGTTGAAAAGAGAGACAGGACCTCTCAAACAGGAAGTGGTTAGTTTCAAAGGTATCAGCCAACCTGGCTGCCTCCAATGCAGTGGTTAAGTCATGATCCTGCAAAAAGACTCGAACCTCTGGTCGCACAGACTCCAGCAGGTTGTCAACCAGAATAAGCTGCACAAGATCATCGACGGTAGCAACACCACTTGCTTTATGCCAGCTGGTAAAAGCTTTGGTCCACTGTCTCACAAAATCAACCAGGGATTGACAAAGCAGTCGTCTGCTTACTTTAATTTTTTTCTGATACTTAGCTGGGATACAAGTATATGCTCTCAAAACTGTGGTCTTCACCACTTTATAATCGGAAAATTCAGTGTCATTTAACACCGACATAAATTCCCGTGCCTTACCAAACAATGCTGTGTGAACCAACGATGCCCAATGCTGTTCCGGCCACCTCAAGGCTCGAGCCTGATTTTCGAAAGCTTCGAAAAATTGTTCTGGTTCTGCCTCATTGAAGCGGGGAACAAGCTGTACTGCTTTCTGTAAACTAAAGTCATTTAAAAGATGCGAAAACTGCCTTCTTTCTTTTTCCCTATCAAACTCTTCTTTTGCAAATGCTCTCTGTTCCCTAGTCTGCTCAAGATTGATTTTTGCCAGCTCAAGTGCCAACGCCGCTGATTCACCTTGAGACAACCCTGCTGCACTAGACTGATGATTTTGCTCCGTTGATGTATCATCTTCCTCCTGCGAGAACAAAGGAGTTTTATTCCTAGCTCCCGCAGAGGGAGGAGTCTGATGTGCCTTCTCTTCTTCCCGAAGTTTGTCAGTGATCAGTGAACAAACATTCGCTGCCTGACCACGGTAGAGTGCGGTTGTGCTCTGCACCCCTCTACTGTTTTCAGGCGAGCTACCTTGCACTGAGTGTGAGGAGGCGCATAAATACCATCGGTAAAGAACTGCTTCGTGGGGCAATTTCACCCTCTTCAGGGCAGGTGTTACTCCCGACCATCATCAGGGAGACATATGGTATCCAGCACGATGAGGTGTATGGTGTTGCCCTGAATGGGGCATACAGAATCTTTGTCAAACTGAATTCCACGTCCGTGTACGAGTTTTTGGTGACGAGATTCCAAGACGTGAGTCTTGATGCTACTCCAGCTGTGAAGGTGCATTTGATCGACGTATCTCCCCACTTTACGTGGGTTAAGATTCATGATGTCCCATTTGAGGCAGATGAGGCTGACATCAGGAGTGTTTTCGAGGCATATGGGACCGTACATCTGGCACAACAGGGCAAGTGGACGGCTGGTGCCTACATGGGCCGTCTGGAGGGAACCTTTTCCCTGAAGATGATTCTGAGACATCCCATACCGTCTTACGTCGTGTTGGAGTACTTCAGGACGCAAGTTATGGTATCGTACGCCGGACAAAGACGTATGTGCAGGTTATGTGGGGCATACGACCATATGGCGGCAGCGTGTGTGAAGCTGAGGAGGGTGCCTGCACAAACTGGTGAAGCACCAGTTACCTGCGTGGTAGCTGTTGTTGAGAGCCCCACATGAAAGCAAGGGCTTGGGCGCTTGTGGAGTGTAGTGGTAGAGGATCCCATAGAGGAGACTGGTGTGTGTGAGGCAAGCTGTGACAAAACAGGATCTGTTACTAGGCAGGGGAAAAGTGCAGAAGTGCAAGTGCAGGAGGAGGTACAGGCCCTCGAGGAAGAGCTTCAGGAAGTGTTGAGGACATAGACGCCGCCTGCAGAGGATGCTCCTGAGCTGGTGAGAGGCATAGCATTGCCTGTGGAGGAATGCGATGATAAAAACCATAGCAGGGTTGACGGGACAAGTAGTAAGCATGAGATGTCGCCGTGTGCCGTGGAACGAGGCGTGGTGGAGGTTGAGGTTCATCGTGAGGGAACCTCAGAAGACAACATGGAAGTGGAGGGCATCACGAGGAAGAGAGCGGTGGTGTCAGACTCAGATGATGTTCTGATGCCGGCGCAGAGGTCTGGGAGGAACAAAGAGTACTGTCGAGGTAGTCAGGATAAGAGGCATCGCAAGAAAGGGGGGGAGTTGATGGTGTGAAGCCCTGTGCTGGCTCTGGCACAGGAGGCCCTGGGATGAATGAAGAGAGGAGGAAGGGTTGGAAACTATAAAGAGGCCTTAGGTGTATGACTGTGAACGTAAATGGACTGTGTAATAGTGTGAAGAGGGAATGGTTTCGAATGTTTCTGTGTAAATATAGGGTGGATGTAGTGTTCCTGCAAGAACACAATTTCAAGGAGGGACGAGAGCTGGAGGTGGCAGGGTTTCAGGTCATGACTCTGCCATCTGCACGTCTGAAAGATGGTGTGGGTATATTGATCAGGGAGGCGAGCCCGTTCGTGTTGATAAGAAGTGAGGGGGAGGGGGGGAGGGTGTTGCGTGTGGATGGGTGGTGGATGGGGCAGAGGGTAACCTTTGTAAGTGTGTATGCACCTGCTGAGAACTATGTGAAAGTAAAGCAGGAATTTGTGATGACCTAGTTTTCTTCTTACGTGGTTTACCTATGGTGGCCATCGTTGGTGGGTACTGGAACTGTGTTATCAGGAGGGCTGATGTGGAACCAAAAGAGGCGGGGCACATGTCAGCGGCCTTACGAGACCTATTGAGGGATATTCAGTTAAGGGATGCAGTTGGAGGGGGAGTGTGGAAGGTAGAGCACACTTTCGTGACGAGGGGTTATGCAGCTAGGTTAGATAGATTGTACATTTCTCAAGGGGTCTTGGTAAAGTTTTTTTCGCACAATAGAGGTAGCTTATTCGGATCATAGGGCGGTCGTGGCAGAGGTCTGATGGGAGTCACTGACAGTTATCTCTAGGGGTTGTTGGAAGTTAAATACGAGTGTGTTAGGAGATGAGAGGTTGGAGGGATTTACAACACTGTGGGAGGGGTTAAGTGGGGAGGTACATGGGGTGGAGGATGTGGTAATATGGTGGGATGGTGTGGCTAAAGAACGAATTAGGCAATATTACGTGAGAGAAGGAAAACGAATTAATTGTTTAAAATATGGGCTGGCCAACTATTTGGAGGACAGGTTAAGGGGTTATGCGAGAGGGGCGGTGGTGGGTATTTATCCTATGGATGACATACTGGCTCTTAAGGGGAGGCTGCACCAGCTCCAAGATGAGAGGTTCCAAGCGGTGAGGGTAATAGCAGGTGTGGAAGAGGTGTTATGGGGTGATAAGCCTTCGTCGTGTATATTGCGTAGGCAAATGCAACAACAGCAGGCAACAGCTATTCCATGGTTGGAGGTTCATGAGTCAGTAGGTGGGTATAGGGTGGGTCAGGTTATACACACCACAGATGGATGGGAGTGTTTGTGGACGAGTGGTATGGAAAGTATTGGCAAAGGGATGGGGTAGGAGCTGGGGTTTTAAAACAGGTGTGTGAGAATGTGATATGTCTGTTGGGAAACAGTGATAGGGAAGCGTTGGGAGGGGAAATAACTGAGGGAGAAACATGGAAGGCTTTAAGTGAAATGCCTAAGGGCTAAGCTCCGGGAATTGATTGACTCCCGACAGAGTTTTATCTACAGCATTGGGAGCTAATGAGGGGTTTTTGGTTAGGTTGTTAAATTTAATGAAGGAGAGGGGAGAGTTGGGAGAGAAGCAGGCAACAGCTGTAGTAGTATTGGTACTGAAGGGTAAGGGGCAACATACACTTAGGGACTACCGGGCAATATTGTTGTTATGCACAGATTATAAGCTGTATGCCAAAATTTTGGGGAATTGGTTTAAATGCGTAGTGGATAGAGTAGTATCGAGAACTCAGTTTGGGTTGCCAGGGAGGTCTATGGTGGAGGGACATGGGTTCCTAAGGAATTTCGTGGAAGCAAAAGGGGGAGGGGGGTTTGGTGGCTTTAGACTGGCAGGGTGCATACAACAGAGTGGAACGAGAGGCACTGAGAGCCATCCTCAGGGGACAGGGGTTTGGAGAAGAAATAGTGGGATGGGTAGATGCTTTGTATCGTGGTGCAATGGCGAGGGTACAGATTAATGGAAGAGCGGGTGGGAATTATTATAATAAAAAAGAAGCGCTAAGCCACATGGGCTATACTGCGCTGCAGGGTAGGGAAGGAAGCAAGGGTATTGGGCAGCAGAAGGGGGGAGGGATGATCAGTAGGTTACAGAAAACAGCGGGGCAGGGGATAGTGCAGGGGTAGAGGGTAGCAAGAGATTGAGGTAGAAAGGGCTGAAGGTATCAGAGTTTGTGAAGTAAGTCAGTTGTTGTCAAAAAGTCAATGAGAGAGTCTGGATGAAAGGTGGATCCATCAGCGAGAAGGGAAGGTAAAGAGAGAGCAGCGGAGCGAAGACGAAGATGGAGGTAAATTCTGCATGCTCGTTGATAAAGTGGGCAGTCTAACGGAATGTGGCTGACTGACAATGGAACCTGACAATTCTCACAGAGAGGAGCAGGGCACCTCTCCATGAGATATCCATGAGTAAGACGAGTATGGCCAATGTGAAGACGGGAGAGCGTAGTCTCCCATCCTCGACACTGGTGACAAAAAGATGGCCAGTAACCTATACTCGGTTTAATAGACTGAAGTTTGTTACCGAGCATAGTAGACCAACGTTGTTGTCAACGGGTGTGGTGGGTAGCTATTGCAGCAAAATAGTCCGTAAATGGAATACCTCTATATGAAACTGGTACGTCATGTATTGCTGACCGCTCAGCAGTGTCTGCCTGTTCATTGCCCTGTATGTCAACATGACCATGGACCCAACAAAAAACAATATCTTTATGCTTGGTTAAAGATGCGACGTAGCCAAAGTTGGATACGGAGGACTAAGGGGTGAGGTGTATCAAATTTCTGTATAGCCTGTAAAGCACTAATGGAGTCTGAGACAACCACAAATGATGACACAGGCATAGATGCAATATGGATAAGTGCTGCAAGAATGGCATACAATTCAGCAGTAAAAATACTAGCCGAAGATAGTAAATGCCCTCGTATGACGCTGTCCGGAAACAATGCTGCGAATCCTATGCCGTCAGAAGACTTAGAGCCATCTGTGTACACTGCAATGGCATGAGAATGAGAGTGGAAGTGGTCGAGAAAAAGAGAGCGGGAAGCGACCGTAAAGAGTTGGGCTTTCGAGCAAGGGAGAGAGAAAGAACAGACTCAAAGAGCGGAACTTCCAAGGGGGGTAGGGGAAAGTGAGATGCTACATGAACATAGAAAGGTGGTAATTGAAGAGAAGACAAGAGTGAATGTAGGCAAAGAGAGAAGGGACGGAGTAAACAGGGGCGGCGAACAAATAATGTCTACTAATATCAGTGACCATTCTATAAATGGAAGGATTGCGGAGATCATGAGAGTGTACATAGTAGCGAAGGCAATGGGCATCACGGCAATTGGATAAGGATGGAACGTTCGCTTCTGCATAGAGGCTCTCAACAGGGGAAGAGCGAAAAGCACCATGGCATAAACGTAATCCTAGGTGATGAATGGGGTTAAGGCCAGAGAGAGTAGTAGGAGAGGTCGCTGAATAGATCTGGTCACTATAATCAAGTTTCGATAAAATGAGGGTGGAATGTAAGCGAAGGAGAGTTCGACGATCAGCTCCCCATGAAAGATGAGCAAGGGTTTTAAGAAGGTTCAGCCGGCTGTAACAAGTTGCCTTCAGAGAGGTAATGTGAGGTTTCCAGGATAACCTACGGTCAAAGAGGAGGCCCAGAAACCTGACTATATCATGTTCAGGGATACGGAAGCCATAGAGGTACAAAGGATGATCGGAGATGACAGAGCATCTAGTGAAAGTAATTTGGTGTGTTCTGGTACTGGAAAATTTAAACCCATGTGTGGTGGCCCAATTGGAAACACGGTCGACCACATGCTGGAGAGAAACTGTAATGAGGTGACAGTCAACGCCTGCACAGGCAATAGCAAAGTCATCGACATAGAGGGATGACCAAATATTTGATGGAAGACTAGAGGCCAAATCATTTATAGCAAGGAGAAAAAGTGTTGTGCTCAGAACACATCCCTGGGGGACACCTTCAGCTTGGATAAAGTCTGGGGAGAGCACATTATTAACCCGAACACAGAAATGTCTGTCATTTACAAAGTTCTTAAGGAAGGATGGTAGATTGCCTCGAAGGCCTAAGGAGTGGGCTTGGGCCAAAATATTATACCTCCAAGTTGTGTCATATGCCTTCTGAAGGTCAAAAAATATGGCAATAACTGGGTGGTTATTCGCAAAGGCATTACAAACATACGTATCCAAGCATAGTAAGGGGTCTATGGTAGAACGTCCCTTACGAAAGCCATATTGACAAGTGGAGAGACTGTTGTGTGTCTCTAAATACCACACTAAACGTCTATTTACTAGGCATTCCATCACTTTGCAAACTGCACTGGTAAGAGCAATGGGACGATAGTGGGAGGCTTCATGTCTCGTAGTACCCGGTTTGCAGAAAGGGAGAACAATGGCAGATTTCCACAGCTGCAGAAGAACTCTTTGTGACCAAATAAGATTGAAAAGGCGTAATAGGACTGCAAGGGCTGGCTGACGTAAATGTTGTAGCATATGAATGTGAATGTCGTCGGGCCCAGCTGCCGATGATCGGCAAGCTGAGAGTGTTGCCTCCAGTTCTTGAAGTGTAAAAGGCACATTATACTGTTCTTCTCTGAGAGAAGAAAAGTCCAAGGGTGCTAACTCTCTGGCAGACTTTGAGGAAAGAAACGAGGGACATAGATGGAGCCCCTGAGAAATACGGACCAGATGATTGCCAATTTCATTGGCAACATCTAGTGGGTTTGCTATATCAACACAGGCAACCTGCAGAACAGGAGCTGGGTCAGGAGAATATTTACCACTCAGTTTTCATACTTTTTTCCAGACTGCACTCATAGAGGAAGCAGAGGTGATGGAGACATAATCTAGCCAGCAAGTGCGTTTAGCTTCATGGATGACACGGCGAGCGATCGCACGCTTCTGCTTAAAATCAAGAAGTCTCTCCGTGGTTCTATTGTACCGGTACCTGCCCCACATAGCGCGTTTCAAACGTACTGCACGAGCACAAGCAGGAGACCACCAAGGCACGCATTTCTGAGAATGCCTGCCCGAAGTTTGGGGTATAGAATGAGAAGCTGCAGTTAAAACGGAGCGGGCGAGAAGAGGTGTAAAAGCTCATCATTGGAGGATGAAGAAGGAACCTCACTAAAAACAGCTAGTTGTGAGTAAAGGTTCCAATTTGCCTGATCAAATTACCAGCGTGGGATACAAAGAGGTGGTGAATATGAAGAGGAAGTAAGAATGGGAAATGATCGCTGTCATGTAAATCCGGGAGAACAGACCAGGTGAAGTCTAATGCGGTGGAGGAAGAGCAGGCTGAGTGATCGATGCAAGAGAGAGTGTGAATCCGAGGATCAAAATGGGTGTGAGTACCTGTATTTAAAACATGGAGGGGGTGGGTAGCAAGAAAAGCCTCTATCTGAATGCCACGGGAATCACAGTGAGACCCCTCAGAGGAAATGATGGGTATTAAAATCGCCAAGTAACAGAAGTGGTGGCAGTAATGACGAAACAAGAAAGGCAATATCCGGAATAGATAATGCCCGAGAAGGAGAGAGATATAAAGAACAAAGCGTATACCATCTATGCAAGTGGATACGGGCTGCTGTGTAATGCAGGGAAGTATGAACAAATAGCTGATGGTATGGAATATCAGTGCATAGAAGGGCACTTTCATTAAAGGTCCCATCAGGAAAAGGATCTGAAGAATACAATAAATTATAGCCTGAGATGGGATAGATAACAGCAGAATGTAATTTTGGCTCCTGTAAGCAAACACCAACAGGGGAAAACTGGTAGAGTAACATCTGAAGCTCACCCCGATTACCCCTGAGGCCGCGTATATTCCACTGTAAATAGGCCATGATTGGCAATGATAAAGACACCTGAAATCCGCAGGTAAGGGTTGCTATGGACTAGATGGGTTAGAAAAGTCCACATGCGGAGGCAGCGGAAAACGTTCAAGCAGCGTAGGAATGGTGCGCTGTGAAGAAAGAAGTTGCACAGATGGAGGAGAGGAGAGAGAAGGAACAGAGGGTGGATCAGTGTCCATTGGTGGTTTGGACTCTGCAATATATTCAGAGATTGCTTCAAGTGTTTCGGAATTCAGAGACGTCGTATGGGAGACAATATTTGAGATGGTAGGGTGAGGATGAGTGAAGATTGGAACTGTAATGGCCTGTTCCAAGGTAGGGGAGGCGAAAGGGTGGAGGGAGCTGGAGAAAAAGCTGGGAAGGGGACAGAAGAGGCAGAAACCTGGGAGGTGGCAGAAGAGGAAGAAACTTGGGATGGAACAGGGAAGGAAGGTACAGTACGAGGAGGAGGGTGAACCTCTACACTTGTAACAGAGCCAGTGAGAGGGTAAGAACCAGGTACAGAGACAGGGAAGGTAAAATGAGGTGGAAGAAGGGGAGGAGGGTTAAAGGACCTTTTTTTGACTTCTGAGAAGTAGAGGGACGATTGGGAGGAGGTGTCGTGTGAGATCTCGTCGATACTGAGGCTTGTGAGGAAGAACACAAAGAAGCGAGAACAGACTGAGGCGTTGAAGTAGGGACATCTGAGCCTAGGACAGCAAAAGAATTAGATACAGGAGTGACTATGGGAGAGGTAACCAGAGGAGGCTGCAGAAGATGGGACCCCAGAAGTGGGGGGACGTTTTGAAACACAGGAATAAGAAACACGAGGTAGTCTCCCTTGGAGGCGGAGATGAGAAACTGCCATGGCATAAGGGAGACCTTCTGCCTCTTTGAGGTAACGGATTTCCCGCTCATTTAAGTAGACTTGGCAACGGTGAGAGTACGAAGGGTGAGCCTCATGACAATTAAGGCAAGAGGGAGGTCCATTGCAAGACATATTAGAATGGTCATCGGCACCACAGACTGGGCATTCAGCTATAGATCTGCAATATTTCGCTGGATGACCAAATCGCCAGCAATTTCTACACTGTTGCGGTGTAGGGATCACCTTTCGAACTTGTAACCGATGTCCTGCTACATAAACTGAGGATGGGAGTTCACGGCTGTCAAAAGTTAAACGAGCCACATTGCTAGGGTATCATCTCCGCCCATGGGAGATCTTGGAGTTCCAGCTGTTCAAGAATGTCATTGCCACATGTCTGGAAATTTTGTTGAACTATGGTATGGGGTAGAATGACGGTACCACTTCAAGAATTGAGGGAATGATGTTATTCAATAGTGACAGGAACAGTATCGATATGAGAAAGAAGAAAAAGATCGTAAGCTTGGGTAGCATTCTGTACAGTGATGATGCGCATACCACTCTTAAGAGCATGAAAAGAAATATCTTTACCAACATGGCATAGGAGTGCCTTGCCAATACTATGGTCGGAAAGATAGGCAGTAGAGGAACTCGGTCATAAAGTGAAGAATTTAGTCCATTGTGCACTCTGAAACTGAGCGTGGAAAGGGAGTGCAGGACGTGTCGATCTTTTCTGAGAAGAACGAGAAGGTGGAGAAGTATCATCAGCAGGTAATTGTCATTGGCGTTTAGACGTGCGACCAGAGTTGGTCCGACGTGGAACGGGCCGGCGATTCGAAAATTGCCGCACCGTAGAGGGAGAGGCCAGAAGCATAGTCAAAGGAGAGCTGAGGTCAGATAAATCGAAGGAGTCAGTCGAGACCTCAGTACCTGAAGCAGTTGAGGAAACAGCACCGGCAAGAGATACAGAGGCATGAGGAGTGTCCGAAGAGTGGTCCAAAGACCAGGCAGGGTCAGAACGGGGTGCGGTATCAAGAAGGGGCCCGGGGGTAGCAGGTTCATGGACTTGGGCTGCCATGGTTAGGTTACTTCTTTCTTTTTGTTTTTAAGAAAAAAAAGAAAGAAGAAAATAAAATAAAAATAAAAAAAGAATAAAAAAGGGGGGACCGTGGAGGGATAGTTCCTAGGAGGAATGAAAGGGCCAGAAATCTCCCTCCACGCCCAAGAGGACCTCAGCACCATAAGTAGCGCAGATGCAGCATGGAACCCATTCCATACCCTACCCATCATGCCAGTAAACTAACAATCCGGGATAGCAACCTCACATCTGCCGAGCTACCTCGGTGGACAAAAGAGAGCGCAGCTGGATATCTGCCACAAAGCATACCTCCTTCGGCCACCACCCTCGGAATCCAAAAGGTGGCTTCCAGAGATACACCCATCGCCCGAGAGACACCCAAAGCCACCCTGCAGGATACCGGAGAGGGATCGGGACATCCCCAGTCAATCCAGATTCCACGGGAAACTACGCCACCACCAAGAACCTCAACGGAATGGGATGGACCCCGGTATCCTTTCCCCTACCTAGGAACTAGCGTGCCTGTGAGATTGGGGGGTAATTAGGTTCGGTCTGAGGAAGGAGACCAACAGGTCTAATTCCTCAGAACAAGAACCTCTTCACCACGCCAAGGAGCCCCCCTTGAAGAGGAGTGGGTGGGAAGATTGTAATAGAAAGGCGACTTCGACAGGGGTGCCCTATGTCACAACTTATATTTGCATACATACAGGACCCCTTTTATAGGATGATGGAGAAGCATATGTGCAATAGGGGGGTGAAGGGAGTAGAATTGGGAGGGTTTGGCCAGTCTTAATAAGGTATGTTGATGACACTACTGTTCTGGTTAGGGAGGGGATGTCAATGGATACCTTGAATGGGGTAGTACAATTGTTCTCGGATGCAACTGGTATGAGAGTGATTTCAGAAAAGTCCATGGTCATGGGGTTAGGAGCTTGGGCTGGGAGGGTTGAGTGGGGTAGTTCAGTGGTGGCGAGGTGGGTGAATTTGTTAAAAATTTGTGGTCTTATCTATGCAGACGATCTGAAAGTAGCGTGCAGGGAAAACTCTCAATTAGGTTGGTGGATAGGATTCAGGGGTGATTGGGTGCATTGAGGCCATATCATTTGACCCTTGTACAGCAGGCCATTGTCATTAAAGTCTTATTGTATAGTAAGGTATGGCACGTGGCGGCCGTGTTCCCATTAACACTGACGGCTATAATGGACATACTTAAAAGGGTTTTTAAATTCTTGTGGGGCTCGGGATGTGATTGGCTTAAAAGGGAAGTGGTAATGTTACCTGTGCAGCAGGGGGGGTTGGGTTTGCTGGATTTAAAGAGGAGGGTCAAATGTGTCTTTAATAAAAGGGAGGAGGTGAGGGAAGGTGTGGGTGGGGGGGGGTATTGTCAGGATCCATGAAAGATTGAAATGAATGTATTCGGGAGTGGAGTTGCGCGAGTGTGAAACTGTTTTGAGGGCTATGGCATGGGCTCGAGATCCGGGGAAGGTCAAAATAGGTGTGATGTGTCGATTGTTGGTGGAGAGGGTTGTGGCGCCTGTAGATGGAATTTTCCCCATGCATATATGGGTTAGTATATGGAATAGGTTAAGTAGGATGAGGTTACAACCACGAGCACGTGACGTAATGTATCGTTTTCTGCACGGGATTTTCCCGTCAGGTACGGTTCTGAGGGATAGACATGTGGTTGAGGGGGGTGTGTGTGGAATATGTGAAGGTAAGGAGTCGGCGTTTCATGCTGTATATTTTTGTGAGGGGATGGGTAGCGTCAGGGGTTGGTTGAGTAGTGTACTCTGTAAGATTGTGGGTAAAGGGATTTCTGTTCTGAGAGCTTTAAGTCTTGACGTGGGGGGATTGGATGAAAGTATCATTAGGGCTGTGGGGTACATTATGGTAGATTATATATACATATCGTGGGGAATGAGGGGGAAAGGGGTTAATGAGGTGAAGAGGCGGGTTTTAGCGGTTACGTTTTATAAAACGTTGTGCCGTAACAGGGAAATTTATGGGAGAAGGTGGGAGCTGGCTTTCTCAGAGGGATATAGAGAACTTACGTTAGAGGTTTTATTAGATTTGTAAATCAGGTGGGAGGGGCAGGGTAGGGATGACAAATGCTACTGTAGGACGGTGATGTCAGGGGTAGAAATGGGATTGCCTCCTTGGGGTTGACAGTTGCAAAGAATGTGCGCGACTTTAGTGTGGCGAGAGAGTTGGGATAATGTAACGTGTGAATGTGTATGAACCTGTGCGTATGGGATGTGTAACGGCACATACACAGTTGTGGCTGTCTGCGCTTGCGTGCGCCTTAGATATGCTGTTGTGATTAAGGATTTTTTTTTTTTATATTTTATTTAAAACCAATACAGTTTAACATAAAAATAAAAAATAAAAGTACACAGGATGGATCTCAATCCAGAAGGTACGTACACTGCCCCCCCCCAAAAAAAAAAGAAACCCCGACACAAATTAACTGACACAAAAGGATTGCACCTATATACTCGCAAGATATTGCTGCAAAACATACAACAATAACTTACGTCAAGAACATAGCTACAAAGAAATACAGTCACAGGGTCGTGAACTAAAATATATACACATTCTTGATTCAAAACCTTACATAAATAAATTTTACATATAATGTGACATCTGACGACACTGGAGGACAGGAGGGTCAGGGGAGACATGATAACGACATATAAAATACTGCGCGGAATAGACGAGGTGGACAAAGACGGGATGTTCCAGAGATGGGACACAGACACAAGAGGTCACAATTGGAAGTTGAAGACTCGGATGAATCAAAGGGATGTTAGGAAGTATTTCTTCAGTCATAGAGTAGTCAGGCCATGGAATAGCCTAGAAAGTGATGTAGTGGATGCAGGAACCATACATAGTTTTAAGGCGAGGTATGATAGAGCTCATGGGGCAGGGAGAGAGAGGACCTAGTAGCAATCAGCGAAGAGGCGGGGCCAGGAGCTGTGACTCGACCCCTGCAACCACAAATAGGTGAGTACAAATAGGTGAGTACACACACACACACACACACACACACACACACACACACACACACACACACACACACACACACACACACACACACACACACACACATATAACAGGAAGGGCACTGCAATGGATCAGAGAATACCTGACAGGGAGGCAACAACGAGTCATGGTACGTAATGATGTATCACAGTGGGCACCTGTGACGAGCGGGGTCCCACAGGGGTCGGTCCTAGGACCAGTGCTATTTTTGGTATATGTGAACGACATGACGGAAGGGTTTGACTCAGAAGTGTCCCTGTTTGCAGATGATGTGAAGTTAATGAGGAGAATTAAATCTGATGAGGACCAGGCAGGACTTCAAAGAGACCTGGACAGACTGGACGCCTGGTCCAGCAAATGGCTTCTCGAATTTAATCCTGCCAAATGCAAAGTCATGAAGATGGGGGAGGGGCACAGAAGACCACAGACAGAGTATAGGCTAGGTGGCCAAAGACTGCAAACCTCACTCATGGAGAAAGATCTTGGGGTGAGTATAACACCGAGCATGTCTCCGGAAGCACACATCAATCAGATAACTGCTGCAGCATATGGGCGCCTGGCAAACCTGAGAACAGCATTCCGATACCTTAGTAAGGAATCATTCAAGACACTGTACACCGTGTATGTCAGGCCCATACTGGAGTATGCAGCACCTGTTTGGAACCCGCACTTGATAAAGCACGTCAGGAAACTAGAGAAAGTACAAAGGTTTGCGACAAGGTTAGTTCCAGAGCTAAGGGGAATGTCCTATGAAGAAAGATTAAGGGAAATCGGCCTGACCTCACTGGAGGACAGGAGGGTCAGGGGAGACATGATAACGACATATAAAATACTGCGTGGAATAGACAAGGTGGACAAAGACAGGATGTTCCAGGGAGGGGACACAGAAACAAGAGGCCACAATTGGAAGTTGAAGACACAAATGAGTCAGAGAGATAGTAGGAAGTATTTCTTCAGTCATAGAGTTGTAAGGCAGTGGAATAGCCTAGAAAATGACGTAGTGGAGGCAGGAACCATACACAGTTTTAAGACGAGGTTTGATAAAGCTCATGGAGCGGGGAGAGAGAGGGCCTAGTAGCAACCGGTGAAGAGGCGGGGCCAGGAGCTAGGACTCGACCCCTGCAACCACAAATAGGTGAGCAAATAGGTGAGTACACACACACACACACACACAATGTTTCACAAAACCACATTAATCAGATGCACTGTATGCACAAAGCAAAACAGTATATAAGTATATCTCATCATGCAAAAACCCAGCACGTAACATAAATACAAACTAAAACACACTTCATGTCGCAAAGAACTTTTTACTCAAGAATCGTATCATACAAGACTGATACACATCAAAATAATACATAAAAAACCTACGATATTATACCTACATTTCTGAAATATGTTTTAAAGATCATAACGAGACCTTGAGCTCTACATCCACACTTGGCAAGATAACCACAAGGTAGATACCATAATGTCTCAATGAAAACCAGGAAACCGTTCCAAACCCACATTCACAACACTCTCCCGACCCCCCCCCCCCCCAAGGAGGCGAGCCCGCTGTGGCCCCCTGACTCCCTCGCAACCTATGAAAACCCCTTCACTCACTCATTATCATTCACAGATTTACAAGAATTCCTAACGTTAGCATTCTATATCCCTCTGAGAAAACCTGATCCCACCTCCACCCATACAAATCTCTGTTACGACACATCGTACGATAGAACGTTACCGCAAGAACCTTCCTTCGCTCTTCACTATCCCCTCTCCCCCTCATCACCCACGATATATATATATAATCTACCATGATATAATCTAAAGCTCTTATGACACTCTCGTCTAACCCACCCATATCTAAACTTAAAGCACGCAGAACCGACACCCCACGGCCTCCCACCCTCTGTACCAACCTACTTAACCAGCACCTGACCTCCTCTAACCCTTCACAAAAGTAAACTACATGGAACGCAATCTCATCCCCTCCACAGATACCACAGCCCCCACCCTCTACAACCTGTCTGTTTCGTAGTATTGCTCCAAACGGAAGGATACCATGCAGAAAACGAAACATCACCTCACGCGCCCGAGGGTTTAACTTCATCTTACTAAATCTAAACCAAATACTCTTCCACGCATACATGGGGAACAAGCCCTCAACTGGGAGAACGCACCTACCTACAAGCAACCTACACAAAACCTTTATACGAACCTTTCTCAGTTCCTTAACCAACATCACGGCCCTCAAAACGATTTGCATTCCCTCAACTCCATTCCTCGATACCACATACCCAGCCTTTCGTGTATCCTTCCCAACTGCCCCGCGTTCACACCCTCACGCAACACTTTCCATTTAAGAAACACACATTTAGCCCTCCGTCTCAAATCCATCAACCCCAACCCACCCTGACTTACAGGTAACATTACAACTTCTCTCCTTAACCAATCACAACGTGAACCCCACAAAAATTTGTGCACCCATCTTAGGATTCCTGCAGTCGCTGTCCCTGTAATTGGGAACACAGCTGTGACATGCCAAACCTTACTATGCAATAAAATGTTTACGACTATCACTCACTGTATAAGAGTTAGGTGCTGGGGTCTTAAAACACCTAGAAGCCCCACTATCCTTTCCAATAACCTATCCGAGTTTTCCACCCACGCCGCAACCATGTCATCCCTATAAATAATACCACAAATCTGTAAAGACACTGCCCATTCTTTAACAACATTACATCTCCCCCCCACACCCCCCACCCAAGAACCAAACCCCATGCACCTTACTTCACACTATTTACCTGCATTCCCGTGGCACTTCCAAATAATTGCACAACCTCGTCCAACACTTCCACTGACATCCCTTCACGAATGAGAACAGTGGTGGCGTCAACATATCCAATTAATCCCGGCCAGGCCCTCCCACCCCCTACACTTCCCTCACCTGGAGTACATAAGCTACGGTCAACCATTCTATAAAAGGGGTCCTGAAAACACGCAAACAATATTTGGGACATGGGGCATCCCTGTCTAAGGCCTCTACCCATTGCAATCTCCCTCCCCATACACCCATTAATCTGTATCCTCATTTTCGCCCCCTTGTACAACGTATTTACCCACTTGACTATTTCCTTTTCAAAACTCTGTCTCCTAAGTATAACGTGCAAAGCTACCCTCTCCACTCTACCATATGCTCTCTGCCAATCTAGAGCCGACAAAGCCACCCCTCCACCCCCACCTTTAGCTTTCACAAAACTTCACAGTATCCCATGTCCTTCAATCATCGACCTTCCCGGCAACCCAAACTGAGATTTCGACACCATCCTCCCCACAACACATTTGAACCTATAACCTAAAATTTTTGCAAAAACCTTATAGTCTGCACACATCAGCAATATGGCTCGGTACTCCCATAGGGTGGGCTGCTCCTTGCCCTTCGGGACCAACACTACAACTGCTGTAGCCTGCTTCTCCCCCAACTTACCCTTCTCCTTCATACAATTAAATAACTTAACTATAAATCCCCATATTAACATCCAATGTTGTAAATAAAATTCTACCGGGAGACCGTCAATACCCGGAGCTTTCCCCTTCCTCATTCCCCTTAACGCGTTCTCTATTTCCTCTGCCATAATAAACCCACATAAAGCCTTTCTATCGCTATTTCCTAAATTACACGTTACATACGTACACACCTTGTCTAACGCCACGTCACCCCCCCCCCCACTTGTCCAGTACTTCTCATACCAAACCTACGCATATGCACACATCCCCTTCATGGTTCGTATCTCCTGCCCTGCTCTATAATTCCCAACCGTCTCCGTTACCTCTAAACATGGGATAGCCGTCACCACCTGCCTTTGCTTTTGATGCCTCAAAACACATTCAGATGGCTTGTCACCCCAAAGCACTCTTCCACCCCTGCCTGCACCCTTACAGCTTGAAACCTTTCATTTTGCAACACCCTCAACCTCCCCTTTATTTCAGCTATTTCATCCATAGGAAAATTATTCCCAACCACCCCCCGTCTATAGCAACTTCTTAACCTATCCTCTAAATAGTTAGCCAGTCCATATTTTAAATTATTAATACGTTTTCCTTCCCTCACATAAAACTTTCTAATCCTTTCCTTTGCAACACAATCCCATCACGTCACGATGTCTTCCACTCCCTGTTCTTCCACACTAAGCTCCCTCCATAGGAGTGAAAACCCCTCCAACCCCTCCTCATCTCCTAACACACTTATATTTAATTTCCAATAACTTCTATATATGTCCGCGAGCGTCCCCCACCCAACCTCCACCACCACTGCCCTATGATCTGACATTGTAGCCTCAACAGTACTGAAAGATTTCGCATCCACTCCCTGAGAAAGGTACACTCAATCTAGTCTCGCAGCATATCCACTCCTAACAAACGTATATTCAGTCTCCCACACCGCCCCCCCCCCAAAGGCATCACATAACCTGACATCCCATAACAATTCCCTAGGAGCCACAGACATATATCCAGCCCCTTTTGGGTCCACATCAGCCACCCTGATTACACTATTCCAGTCCTCACCAAGTATTGCCACCTCTGGCAGTGCACTTAAGAAAAACACTAGATCCTCACACACAAAATCATTCTTTACCTGTATGTTATTTTCCGCCGGCGCATACACACTCACAAAAGACACACGCTTACCCATCCACCACCCATCCACAGGTAACACCCTCCCTCCCCCTCCCCCTTCGCTTCTCTGCAAGACAAACGGGCTCGTCTCCCTTATTAAAATACCCACACCACCTTTTAGACGAGGAGATGGCAGGGTAACTACTCGAAATCCTGTCACCTCCAACACCCTACCCTCTTTAAAATTGTGTTCCTGTAGGAACACAACATCCACTCTAAATTTATTCAGGAAATTACGAAACCAATCTCTCTTCATACTGCTACATAACCCATTAACATTTACAGACATACACATAAGGCCTCTTAAAGTTTCCACCCCTGCCTCCTCTCATCACTCTTTACAACTCCAGAGCTTGAATTTATGTTTGACACCTTCAGAGTGCTCTCTTTCCCCCCCCCCTTCTTCCAGTGCCTCCTATCATGGCTACCACCACCTACACCACTACCTTCACACTCCACCTCAGTCTGTTTCCCAAGCCTTTGTGTAGGCGTTAGGACGTCATCAGAATCTGATGTAGCCGCCCTCTTTCTCGTGACAGTCACGTTACACATGTCTTGGTCAGATGTTGCCTCTCGATGAACCTCCACCTCCACCTGAGAATGGTTTAGTGATTCTACGGAAGACTCCAATCCACCATCACGTCCCAAAATATCACGTCTCCGACTTTCTGGAAGCGACGACTCTCCAATGACACCTCGCTCAGATGTAATGTCCCCCTCAGGCGGTGGCAAAGTCTTCAAAACCTCGACCAATTCCTTCTCAATCTCAAGAATCTGTTCCTGTAATTGCTGCTCCTCCTTAACCACAGGAGGCGACACCGGGTCAGGCAGCTGGGGGAGGAACTCCAACTCACCGCCAGTCCTATGTGCCTGATCCACTATCTCACTCCACAAGACAGCACGCCCTCCATCCGATGTTCGTTCCTCACCTGCCACCTTTGCAGCAGGGGCTGCGACGTCCACCACAGGTCCAGGCACACGTCTCCGCTTGTCACAAGTCGCTGCTATGTGATCATACTCAGCACATGGCTGGCACGTGCGTCGTTGCCCTGGATACATAACTATAACCTGCGTCCTGAATTCTTATAGATAAACATAGGACGGTATAGGGTGTCTCAAAGTCATTTTGAGGTTAAAAGTACCCTCTGGCAGACCAGCATAGGCGCCTGTCATCCACGTACCATGCAGAGCACAATGAACCGTTCCACACGTCTCAAAAACTTTCCTGATATCCGCCTCGTCCGCCTCAAAGGGAACGTTGCGTAACTTGATCCACGTATAATGCCGTGAAACATCAATCATTCTCACACAGACAGCTGGTGTGACGTTAAGTCTCACGTCCTGAAACCGGGTGACCAACGATTCACAGATCGTCGCCGTTAGCAGTTTGACGAAAATTCTTTGGCCTTCATTTAATGCTACTCCATACAAGTCACCATCTTGTATGCCATACGTCTCCCGGATGATCATTGGCAATAAGACTTGCGCAGAACTAGGCGCTATCGTTCCTCTAAGTAGCTCTATGCCGACAGTATTTATCCGGCGTCTCAGACTAACCGCCATTTTAACAACCACAGTGCACCTATATTGTCAGCAGAGGCGTACAGCACCACTTCACACCACTGCAGCCAGGTAACTGACAAGGGAGCTCGCCTGAAAACAGCAGAGGGGTGCAGAGCACAACCGCACTCTACCGTGGTCAGGCAGGGAAAGTATAAAGAAATTAGATCAAATAGAAATGACCCAAAATGGATGAATAATAGGCTGAAATATATGCTAGGGCATATGAAAGGAATTTATAGGCGTATCAAAAGAAGTGAGGGTCATCTTATGAATCAGTATATAAACATTAAGAGGTACGTTAAAAAGGGGATAAGAAAAGCTGAAAGGGACTATGAAATTAAAGTTGCTAGGGATTCGAAAACTAACCCAAAAAAGTTTTTTTTCCAGGTCTATAGAACGAAAGTTAGAGATAAGATAGGTCCCCTTAAAAATAACTATGGGCATCTTACTGACAAAGAGAATGAAATGTGCTCGATTTTAAATAATTATTTTCTCCCGGTTTTTACACAGGAAGACACTGATAATATTCCAGTAATTAATATTTATAGCACACCTGAAGAAAAAGGACCCAAGTGCAACTAATGTGACATTTTATTGTGGCAGCGTTTCGCTCTCCAGGAGCTTTATCAAGCCATTACAAACAATACATGGACACAGAGAGTATATATAGGATCAGAGTGAGGTGCAATACTAGTGGTAGTAGTAGTAGTAGTGATAAAAGTTGTAGTAGTAGTAGTAATACAATATGGTAGAGCAATTAATTCGTACATGAGTAAAAGGATATAAAAGCTATTACTTGGGTAACATAAAAATAGGTTGGACAAATATAGACTGGATAGAGGCAGCCTGTTTCAGTGTTCACTCTCTGTAATGTGCTTTGTGTAGTATAACAGGAGAGAATATGTGATGGCAGGGTTTACTGTTTTCAGGAGGATTCTTGCTAAGACTTCGGAGATGGTGAAGCTGCCTTTGTTTTGTTTGATAGTATTCGAAACAGTGATCAGTGCTGATTCGAGGCACTTGCGTCTGCGGAAATTAGTCGGTAATTCTACCAAATTTATTACACCTGAAGAAGATAAATTATGTAACGTCACAGTCACTAGTGAAATGGTTATGAAACAAATAGACCGACTGAAGCAAAATAAGTCGCCGGGTCCTGATGAGCTTTTTTCAAGGGTTCTAAGGAATGCAAAATGAAATTCTGTGAACCATTAACTAATAATATTTTTAATTTATCTCTTCAAACAGGTGTAGTGTCTGATATGTAGAAGTTGGCTAAAGTAATTTCTATTTTTAAAGCAGGGGACAAGTCGTTACCGTCAAATTACCGCCCAATAAGCCTGACCTCAATTGTAGGCAAATTACTAGTCAATTATAGATGAGATTATAAAAAGCCATCTCGATAAGCATAGCTTGATTAATGATACTCAGCATGAAGAATTGAGACACTTATGCAACACATGGGAATCTTTATTGAAGAAACGTTTCGCCACACAGTGGCTTCATCAGTCCAATACAAAGTAGAAATGGGTAAGGAGAGTAGAAGTTTTGAGGTAATCAGTCCCTCAACCTGGAATCGATGTGTTCAGTCCATCACTCTTGTAGGAAGTGCGGCACAGGGCCAGAAAGGTGGCTTATATACTGCGGTGAGATGAGTCCAAGCAGGAGGAGGCGGGATCACAGTGGGACCTGCCACTAGTGTAAGTAGGTCGTCGTCCAAAGGTTGGGCAAACGTTGAAGTCTTTGTACCAAGATCCCATGATGTTGTCGAACTCAGAACAGCTGACACCCGCACTTACTTCCCTATCACACAATCTGTCACTGTCCTTGGCGTTAATCTTGACTACCTTCTTCGTTTACACGGACACATTCACTCAAGGCATGCAATAGCTAGTAAGGCCCTTGCGGGCCTCTACAAGCTGAAACATGCCTCTCAACGCACCAAACTACACATCTACAAATCCCTAATACGTCCTCTGATAACTTACTCTCCTCTAGCCCTCTCTCTTGCAGCAAAAACAAACTTACTTAAACTGCAGCGTGTCCAGAACAAGGCGCTGCGCTGGGTGCTTGATGTCAGATGGGAGGACTTCGCCACAAGCGAGTCTCTCCATGCCCAGTTAGACGTCCCTGCGCTGAATCTGTACTGGAAGAGGCTCAGTGACAGACAGATAGACAAACTTGAGACACGACATGACTACTGGACCTCTCTCCTTGACGAAGACATTCGCAGACCCACAAACCAACACAACCTTTTCTACTCCTTGCATGATCCTGCTCCTAACCCTACTTACAAATAACCTTGGATCCGCTGACAGGTACCTTCTAAGACAGGTACCATTCTCTGACCCACGTTCGCCTTAGCTTTTTTGGGTTAAGACATGACTCAGTTCTGCACTCCTCTCTAGCTCTAAAGGTCGCAAGTCCCTTACTCCCAGCTCACCCCACCGGAGTCCCAACAGAAGAACCGGAATTTCTCTTTTCAATATCTGTCCCACGATCGCCTTTGCTGCTGGGTTAAGCCCTGGCTCTATTTCTACGACTAAGAACACTCCTCTCCAGCACTATTCTTCGTCTGTCCCGTCTTCCCCGCTCATCCCATTTGGGATCTTACCTGAACTTTCGTTCGTTCGTTCGTTCACTTCAACTTCATATTGTTTCAGACAACGGAACAATGCTCTTCTCCAGACTGAGGGACTGACCACCTCAAAACTTTAAGGGTGATGGACTGATTACATCGTCTTCAAGTATCTTCTGCTTCTATCAACTTTTCTGTACTCGACTGAAGAAGCCTACTGTGTAGGCAAAACGTTTCGAAATAAAGATACCTAACTGTTGCATATGTGTCTTACCTAACAATCTGTCGGTATTTTATACCATTTTAATGTTCATTCTGTCAGACACTGCAACACAAGGGTATCTTGGTACAGACCATCAACTTCGACCTCTACTAGTGAGAACGGCTGGGTTTGAGAGGGACCTGCCCTCCCAAAGCAACCTACGTCTCACCTCCTGGCACTATATAAAGGCTCCATCCTGTCACTTCAACTTCATATTGTTTCAGACAACGGAACAATGCTCTTCTCCAGACTGAGGGACTGACCACCTCAAAACTTTAAGGGTGATGGACTGATTACATCGTCTTCAAGTATCTTCTGCTTCTATCAACTTTTCTGTACTCGACTGAAGAAGCCTACTGTGTAGGCGAAACGTTTCGAAATAAAGATACCTAACTGTTGCATATGTGTCTTACCTCGACGTTCTACTGTGCAGATCTCCCGACAGTGACAAACTTCTCTTCAAAGTGTATAGAAAACCTACCAACAAGAACGATCTTATACACTTTTATTCACACCAAGATACCCGCTCTAAGAGAGGAGTCCTCATTGGCTTCTTCTTGAGAGCTCTTCGCATCTCCAGCCCTTGTTTTCTAGAAGAAGAATGCACTTACATAACACAAGCCTTTACACGTCTTCAGTTCCCATCTTTCTTCATCCGAGATTGCAGACTCAAGGCACAAGCTATCCTCAACAAACCGCCCATGGAACAACCCCCTAAGCAGTTCATAGTACTCCGATGTGGCGATGTTGCCATGAATACTCGCCGGGCACTTGCTATGAGTAACATCAACGAGGAAATGGTATGGTGATACCGGCAAGATGTGGAAAAAGACACTTATGTACAGTTCAGGACATTTATTAAAGGAAACGTTTCGCCACGAGTGGCTTCTTCAGTCCTAATACAGAGAAAACTAAGAAAACATTATATAAATATATATACATATAAATGTTTTCTTAGTTTTCTCTGTATTAGGAGTGAAGAAGCCACTCGTGGCGAAACGTTTCCTTTAATAAATGTTCTGAATTGTACATAAGTGTCTTTTTCCACAGTAACATCAACGTTTCCACCATAAACACATCATCTATCAAAGACCTCACTACGAAACGCAGCCCCACACCTCTAACTTCTACAGCAGGCGTCTACACTATCCCCTGTGGGTTCTGTCCCAAGAAATATGTAGGCGAGACAGGCAGAGATCTTGCAGTCCGCCTGAATGAGCATCGAAATGCCTCTAACAGAGACGATGTAAGGTGCGCCTGTGTCCTCCACAGAGACTCCACGGGGCATTTGATGAACTGGAATGAGGCACAACTCGTTCTCACCGAACCAGACCTCAGACACCGACGGTGCCTAGAAGCCTCACTAATCGCCGTCACCGACACTATAGAACGCAGCACTTGAAACTACAAAATTTCAAAAACATTGGCATACATGATACTTAAGCAGCACCAACCCAACAACAGGAAAGTCACATGATTTCATCGTCTACCCGTCCTCAACATAGGTAGAGGTTGTTAGGTAAGACATATGCAACAGTTAGGTATCTATAAAGATACCTAACTGTTGCAATTGTGTCTTACCTAACAACCTGTCGGTATTTTATACCATTTTAATGTTCATAGGTAGAGGTTGTTTTGATAAGGACCTGCCTCGCATGGGCCAGTAGGCCTTCTACAGTGTTCCTCCACTCTTATGTTCTTATGACATTCCTCAGGTCACGTGCGTCACACCTCACTCTCCGCCTATATATATAATGTCTTTCTACCTCTGTATGTTAGACCATAGGAATTTCTTGCCTTTGTCTCAATCCGTCGTTCTGTATGTTAGAAGTGATCAAGGTCACAGGACCGAAATGTTTTCTAATAAATATGTTATAGTGCTTGCTTAGGTGTCTTTCTAAACCATAAATGGGGTTAAATCCGAGTGAGGATCTGTAACAAGTGGCGTTCCACAGGGAACAGTCATGGGCCCGTCGTTGTTTATAATATATATCAATGATCTTGATGAGGTAATTTCTAGTGAAATGAGAAAATTTGCCGATGACTCAAAGATAGGTAGGATAATTGATTCACCAGGTCACCAGTGGTGACCTGTACTTAACTCAGTGGTGACATGTGCTTAACTCTGTGAAGAAGTGTCTTGTTTGCTCCCGTGGACTGAACCAAGATGCCCTCCATCGAGCAACTTTACCAGCAATTGAGGGCAGCGAAGATGAAGATACGGCTATTGACCGAGGAAAACAAGAGGATTCGTAGTAGTCCTCCTGTTTCGAGACCTCAGGTCAAGAAGGGATCGTGGTCAGTGGCTGGACAGCAGGGGACGACGAAGTTGACGATCAAGAAGACGAATGGAAAGCCAGAAACGATGAAGAAGAAAGAGACTGCTGTGGAAACTCCTGTGGAATCCTCCAACGCATTCTCGGTGCTACCCGACGAATGTGAGTCTACTACTGGGATCGTCACGACGAACGATAACAAGGAAGGTAAGAATATTGTTGTTGTTGGGGATAGCCAGGTTAGATACATGGATAGGGCATTCTGCTTGAAGGACAGGAGTAGGGGACAAAGGATATGCTTTCCTGGGGCTGGGATGGAGGACATTGTTAGCCGGCTTGACAACATCATGAACGGTAGTGGGATCAATCCTATTATTTGCCTCAGTGCTGGAGGCAATGATGTAGGCAAGCGTAGAAGTGAGGATTTAGTTAGAAAGTTCAGGACAGCTATAGACATAATTAGGAAGAAGGGGGGCCCCCTCTTATATGTGGCATTTTGCCAAGAAGAGGTGTTGGTAATGAATGGTTGTCCAGAGCAATTGGTATTAATTGTTGGCTGGATAAACACTGTAAGGATAATGCAGTACCATTCATTGACAACTGGAACAACTTCTATGGCCGAAATGACATGTATGCCAGGGATGGGGTTCACTTATCCAGGGCAGGTGTGGGTTTTCTTGCTAACTCAGTTGAGGGGGTTGTTAGGACTTTAAACTAGGATTAGTTAGAGGTATGGGTTTAGAGATGATAAATAATGAGTATGGATATATTGACTTATGCTCTAATATTAAGAATGTTAATAGTAACTGTCATGGAGTAACTCTGGGTAATGATAATTTTAGAAATTGTGTAAAAACAAAGATGAATAGGAAAAATGTGCAGAAGAAAAAACATATGATGGTATTTTATGCTAACAGTCGAAGTGCAAGAAATAAAATTAATGAACAACGTTTGGTAGCATGTGCTGGGAACTTTGATATCATTGAATTAACTGAAACGTGGTATGATTTAAAGAGTCGGGATATGACTGCTGAGTGTAATATTCAGGGATTTAAGTTGTTCAATGTGGATAGATGTAATGGGAAGGGGGGAGGAGTTGCATTGTATGTTCGAGAAAATATTAATTGTTGCATAAAAACAGGTATAAAAATAGATGGAGCAGTAACAGAGTCTGTTTGGGTAGAGTTCGTGGAGGGTCAAGAAAAACTAATTCTTGGTGTAATATACCGACCTCCAGGCTTGGATCACGATAGAGGGAGACTTCTTTGGGACGAAATTTTTAGGGCTTCTGGACACAGTAACATAGTCATAGTAGGGGACTTTAACTTTAGTCAAATTGACTGGAATTCTTTGACAGGTAATCTAGAGTCCAGTGACTTTATGGAAACAGTTCAGGACTGTTTTCTGAAACAGAGTGTAACCGAGCCTACAAGGGGTAATAATTTGCTAGACCTAGTCTTGTCAAATAAGGAAACACTCGTGAATAATCTGGAGATCACTGAAGAGCTTGGCGCAAGTGATCACAAATCCATCACTTTTAGCATTAATTGGGAATGCAAGAATAATGATAATACAGTAAAAATCCCTGATTTTCGGATTTTCGTTCTGCCGATTATAATGGACTTAAGGAACATCTGTCTAATCTTGATTGGGGTTATCTAGATAATGATTTTATTGACGATAATCATACTTATGAATATGAAGGGATCTGCTTTTATGATTGTTTTCCTAATAATGTACACAGTGCCCAGAGTATATACATTCCCCAGAGAGAAATTAGGTCTAATAATAACGATCCCAAATGGGTTAACAGGAGGCTAAAGCATCTATTAGAGGAGAAAAGGGGAATATATAGGCGCATCAGAAGAGGAGAGGTTAACCTTACTGACCAATATGTTCTGCTTAAAAGAGAAGTAAAAAAGGCGATTAGAAAGGCTAAACGTGACTATGAAATTAGAGTTGCTAATGAATCAAAGACTAATCCAAAGGGGTTCTTTCAAGTGTATAGGACGAAGGTGAAGGAAAAAGTAGGACCTCTGAAATCTGGGAATGGACAGCTGAAGGATAATGAACTGGAAATGTGTTCCTTATTTAATGACTATTTTTTGTCAGTTTTTACACTGGAAGATGTAAATGAGATTCCAGTAATTAACAATTATTTAGTTCCTGATGAATTTAAGTTAACTAATTAATATTACTGTCACGAGGGACATGGTTATTAAACAGATAGACAAACTGAAAAAAAATAAGTCCCCGGGACCCGATGAGTTGTTTTCAAGGGTACTTAAGGAATGCAAGATGGAGCTTAGTCAGCCATTAACGAGTGTATTCAACGCGTCCATCCTTACCAGTGTTGTGCCAGAGTTGTGGAAGATGGCTAATGAGGTTCCTATATTCAAATCAGGGGATAAGTCCACTCTTTCAAATTACCGTCCAATAAGCCTGACATCTATAGTGGGCAAGTTATTAGAATCAATTATAGCTGACATTATCAGAAGTCACCTTGAAGAGCATAACTTGATAAATGAATCTCAGCATGGATTCACGAGAGGTCGTTCCTGCCTGACAAACTTACTGACGTTCTTCAATAGAACATTTGAGGCAGTTGACAGTGATAAGGAATATGATATTGTTTATTTGGATTTTAGTAAAGCCTTCGACAGAGTACCTCACAAGAGACTCTTAAGAAAAGTGGCAGCTCATGGTATAGGAGGTAAAGTTCTAGCATGGATTGAGGCATGGTTTACCAATAGAAAGCAGAGAGTTACCATTAATGGAGTGAAATCTGAATGGGGATTAGTCACTAGTGGCGTTCCACAAGGATCAGTTTTAGGCCCTCTCTTGTTCATAATTTACATTAATGACCTTGATGAAGGGATTACTAGTGACATGAGTAAGTTTGCTGATGATACAAAGATAGGCCGTATAATTCACTCTGAGGAGGATATCAATGAACTCCAGGACGATTTGAACAAATTAATGTCTTGGTCTGAAAAATGGCAGATGAAGTTTAATGTGGATAAGTGTAAGGTACTTGCCCTTGGTAATGAAAATAACCCTCGAAGCTATAATCTAGGTGAAGTAGAGCTTGGTCATACAGAATGTGAAAAAGACTTGGGAGTCATGGTAAGCAGAAATCTAAAGCCAAGACAGCAGTGCCTTAGTGTGCGCAACAAGGCCAACAGATTACTTGGATTTATCTCAAGAAGTATAAGTAACAGAAGTCCAAAAGTTATTTTACAGCTCTATACATCACTAGTGAGGCCTCATTTAGATTATGCTGCTCAGTTTTGGTCCCCTTACTACAGGATGGACATAGACTCATTAGAGA
Organism: Cherax quadricarinatus; assembly: GCF_038502225.1. Classification (NCBI taxonomy): domain Eukaryota; kingdom Metazoa; phylum Arthropoda; class Malacostraca; order Decapoda; family Parastacidae; genus Cherax; species Cherax quadricarinatus. The sequence goes on from NC_091324.1 coordinate 32,135,104, forward strand.
ACATACAGAGAAGAATGACTAAAATTATTTACTGTGTAAGGAACCTCCCGTATGAAGATAGACTTAAAGCCTTAAATCTCCACTCTCTGGAGAGGCTGAACATTAAAATGGTATAAAATACCGACAGATTGTTAGGTAAGACACATGCAACAGTTAGGTATCTTTATTTCGAAACGTTTCGCCTACGCAGTAGGCTTCTTCAGTCGAGTACAGAAAAGTTGATAGAAGCAGAAGAGACTTGAAGACGATGTAATCAGTCCATCACCCTTAAAGTTTTGAGGTGGTCAGTCCCTCAGTCTGGAGAAGAGCATTGTTCCAAAGTTTGAAACAATATGGAGTTGAAGTGACAGGATGGAGCCTTATATAGCGCCAGAAGGTGAGACGAAGGTCACTAGTAGAAGTAAGAACGCAGATGTTGGGAGGCCAGGTCCCTCTCAAATCCAGCCAATCTCACTAGTAGAGGTTGTCGAAGTTGATTGCAGGTCTGTACCAAGATACCCTTGTGTTGCAGTGTCTGACGGGTTGAAAATTAAAATGGTATAAAATACCGACAGGTTGTTAGGTAAGACACATGCAACAGTTAGGTATCTTTATTTCGAAACGTTTTGCCTACATAGTAGGCTTCTTCAGTCGAGTACAGAAAAGTTGATAGAAGCAGAAGAGACTTGAAGACGATGTAATCAGTCCATCACCCTTAAAGTTTTGAGGTGGTCAGTCCCTCAGTCTGGAGAAGAGCATTGTTCCAAAGTCTGAAACAATATGGAGTTGAAGTTGTTGTTGTTAAATATTCGCCGGTATTCTCCCGGACCGGGCCCTTCCACTTGGTGGCCCGGCACTGGCTCCCTGTCTAGGTAGTGTCTGAGACCTAGGTCTTCCATGGGAGGAGGCACGAGTACCCCCCTCATCTTGTGAGCTACAAACTCGGGCTCTGGCACCAACCCTGCCCTAGAAGGGCAAGACATGGTGTCGATCGTGCTAGCGCTGTGCTCTCCTGTGTGGAGTGTCGTGTGTTGGTGTTCATTTTCATTCATTCATGTTGATTAGCCGGTACTCCCAGTCCAGGTCCCCTCCAGATGGCGACCCGGCAGCGGCCCCCCAGGTGGGGGGTGACGATCATCTTTCCTCTTTCTTGGCCCTCCGGTTGTAGGGTGTCGCCTTCTTCCATCCCTCGCTGACCTCCCCGAAGAGAAGCGCAGTCCGGCGGAGGCAGCAGTTACAGGGTCGATTGGAGCCACACCCCAGTTTTAGCGGACAGCAAAGTGCTGGGGAAACCCATCTTCATGGTGAATGGTCATGGACAGTCGTGCTAGAGGAGGGTACCGTCTTCAAGGTCCCCATTGTGAAGCACCCTGAATTTCCTGTTTGAGGTGTACTCGACTTCCACAAGGTGTTGGGTTTGTAGATGAATGGTTCAGAGAACCGACATGTTGATAAATTAGACACATGTGCAACTCTTGGGTATCTTTATTGAGGAAACGTTTCGCCACACAGTGGCTTCATCAGTCCATACAAAGGAGAATCTTGAAGAACAGGAGGAGAATGAGGTAATCAGTCCCTCAACCTAGAGTCGATGTGGTCAGTCCATCAATCTTGAATAGAATAAGGCATACGTGTGGAGAAGGAGCTTATAAAGCTTATAAGCTCCTTCTCCCAAGAGTTGCACATGTGTCTAATTTATCAAGGTGTTGGGTGTTGGCAGCGAGTAGTCTGGTCAGGTCTGCAGTGTTGTATGTAACAGCTTGGTCGTAGGTATACTTGACTGTTCCGTCCTGGAGGCGCTGATGGACCTCTGAAGACAGCATTGTGTTCTTATACTGCTTGGTTGTGTAGAAGTATACACCCTTCAGGTATCGGACTTGTTGTGGTGCAGCAGTGTCAGTGGCACCGTGAGGTGCATCCGCAGTTTCTTGTGTTTTTGCTTTCTTGACTGGTGGCTGAACTGGTGAAGGCGAGATTTCCGACTGGTCAGTTGCTCTAGCAGTGGATGCAAGCGGTAGTGGACTCTTATTGGTGGGGTTTGCCGACGTCTCAGTGGTCTCTGATTGGTCCATCTCTGTGTCTAGTGGAGGTTGTGACAGCGGTGGAACAGCAGTGATGCTGGTAATATTTGCAGTAGATTTTAGGATCTCAGTGGAAGGTGGTGATGCAGGGAATGTGAGGCCAGGCATATTATTTAGTTTGAAAAGTTCATTGATGGTGGTGTTGAAGGAACCAGGCTCAGCTGCATTCTGTACATGAGCATACATAATGCAATAAAGAATCTTGGTGGAGTCGGCAGTAGGTGCTGGCAGGGAAGTGGTGGGAGCAGCTTGCGTGGCATGTAGTATCTTGGTAGTGTCTGCTTGAAGCTTGGCGATAGCAGAATATATGGTTGCTTGTGGGTTAGGTTTCTTTTGTTGTTGTTGTTTCTTGAGTATGTCTCTTCTGGTAGGGCACCTGGCAGCAAGAGTATGGTGGTCATTCTTGCAGTTCAAGCATTTAGGTGGTGAAGCAGTAGTGCAATTCTTGAAGTCATGACCCTCACGGCAACAGGTGGAGCAAAACTTCTTGTCCTTGGTAGGACAATCATTTGTGGTGTGTAAGTATGAGTAACAATTATAGCACTGTGAGATATGTTGGAATTTCTCTGCTTCGATGAAGGCTGGGTTGATGTGGAAGTAGTGAATAGCCAGGCCCTCAGCGAGAGCTCTGGTTGCCATGATGACGTCACTGAAGGTGACCTTCAGCATGGATGAAGCATTGGGTATTTTAGTAATGAAGTCCACCTTGGCCCAAGGGTTCTTTGCTTCGATAGATGACTTGATTTCTTCAGTGGCCTGTACAGTGATAAGGTTGTCGAGTCGCTTGAGGAACACAGTTCTCCTGTCCCTCAGTGCTGGGAAAGTTGAAGATTGAGACACTTGGGGAAGTCAAGACAAGAAATCCCTGGTCTCGTAGAGTGGTAGTAGCAGTAGTGGTAAGTAGTTTCTCAGCCTCTGTGTCGTCTGTACAGACGACAACAAAGGCCTCTTTGAGCGATAAAATCGCATTACATTTGACTTGCAGCCTGCCACTAACGACAGCTGCAAGTGCTAGTTTGGAAGACTCATTGGTTGTGCCACTCGCTGGTTTGATCTTTACTCTGTTAGAGTAATGCATCGTGAGTAAGCAGTGCTTGACTTTTTTGTCTGTGTGCTGGAGTTGAAGTGACAGGATGGAGCCTTATATAGCGCCAGGAGGTGAGACGAAGGTCACTAGTAGAAGTAAGAACGCAGATGTTGGGAGGCCAGGTCCCTCTCAAATCCAGCCAATCTCACTAGTAGAGGTTGTCGAAGTTGATTGCAGGTCTGTACCAAGATACCCTTGTGTTGCAGTGTCTGACAGATTGAACATTAAAATGGTATAAAATACCGACAGGTTGTTAGGTAAGACACACATGCAGACACTGCAACACAAGGGTATCTTGGTACAGACCTGCAATCAACTTCGACAACCTCTACTAGTGAGATCGGCTGGATTTGAGAGGGACCTGGCCTCCCAACATCTGCGTTCTTACTTCTACTAGTGACCTTCGTCTCACCTCCTGGCGCTATATAAGGCTCCATCCTGTCACTTCAACTCCATATTGTTTCAGACTTTGGAACAATGCTCTTCTCCAGACTGAGAGACTGACCACCTCAAAACTTTAAGGGTGATGGACTGATTACATCGTCTTCAAGTCTCTTCTGCTTCTATCAACTTTTCTGTACTCGACTGAAGAAGCCTACTGTGTAGGCGAAACGTTTCGAAATAAAGATACCTAACTGTTGCATATGTGTCTTACCTAACAACCTGTCGGTATTTTATACCATTTTAATGTTCAGAACTTAGCCATACAGATTGCGAAAAGGACTTGGGGGTTATGGTGAGCAGTAACCTTAAACCAAGACAGCAAAGCCTAAGCGTACGTAATAAGGGAAATGGATTACTGGGATTCATATCAAGAAGTGTAAGCAAAAGAAGTCCAGAGGTTATACTGTAGCTTTGGTATAAATCTTGGTAATAAATACCGACAAGTTGGTTTAGAAAGACACGTAAGCAAACACTATAACATATTTATTAGAAAATGTTTCGGTCCTGAGACCTTGATCACTTCTAACATATTAGAAGTGATCAAGGTCTCAGGACCGAAACGTTTTCTAATAAATATGTTATAGTGTTTGCTTACGTGTCTTTCTAAACCAACTGTAGCTTTATACATCATTAGAAAGACCTCACCTAGATTATGCAGCTCAGTTCTGGTCTCCATATTACAGAATGGATATAAATTCGTTAGAAAACATTCAGCGTAGGATGACTAAATTAATACCTAGCATTAGAAATCTTCCTTATGAAGAAAGATTGAAGACTCTTAAATTACATTCACTTGTTATACGAAGAATGAGGGGAGACATGATCGAAGTGTATAAGTGGAAGATGGGTATTAATAAAGGGGACATTAATAAGGTCTTGAGGATATCTCACCAAGAGAGAACCCGCAGTAATGGATTTAAGTTGTACAAGTTTAGATTTAGAAAGGACATAGGAAAGTATAGGTTTGGAAATAGGGTAGTTGATGAGTGGGATAGTCTACCTAGTTGTGTTATTGAGGCTAAAACCTTGGGTAGTTTCAAATTTAGGTTGGATAGATGCATGAGTGAGAGGGGTTGGATTTGAGTGGGACTTGCATATGGGTGGATAGAGTTATCAGAGCTTATTTATTGGGTAGTTTTGAAAATTTGGTTGGGTAAACGTTTTGTTAGTGGGATGGATTGTGAAGGACCTGCCTAGTATGGGCCAACAGGCCTTATGTTCTTATGTTTTCAACTACAGTGATTAAGCAATTCTTTACGTCACGTGGTATGAGAACCTGTAAACGGAGACAAACTTTTTTGTCAGGTACATCTTCAGTAAACGTAGTACTTAAACACAATGGAACATGTTAGGATGTGGAGCATATATATATATATATTCTTGAAGAACCATCAGTGCCATGAGTTCATGAGGTGTTTACCCACTTGACTCGACCCGTAAGTTTGTTTTGTGTATTTCTTCATATCATCCTTCTCTTTACGATTGCACTCTTTATTTCTTACGTTTTAAATGTTTATTTCTTTGTAAATAGCCTGATAGTAGAGTCACGGTATTGTTTTTTTTTTTTTTTTTTTTGTTATTTATAGACGTCAGAACTTAGTGATACTGTGTCATCATAACACCTCCCTGATAAAATTATTGTCTTCGTGAATGCTCGAAAAAAATGTAATAATCATCAAGTTTATATTGAATAGTATTGATATTGATAGTATCGTTCAATATCAACTTGATTATCACATTCTTTTCGAGCATTCACGAAGACAATCATTTTATCAGGGAGGTGTTATGATGACAGTATCACTAAGTTCTGACATTTATAAATAACAAAAAAGGCACAATACCGTGACTGGAACAATACACAAATAACCCAGACAAAGAAGAGAGGAGCTTACTACGACGTTTCGGTCCGACTTGAACCATTTATAAAGTCACATGTGACTTCGTAAATGGTCCATGTCGGACCGTAACGTCGTCGTAAGCTCCTCTCTTCTATGTGAAGGTTATTTGTGAGTTGTGACGTCTAGTCTATGATAGTTTGTTGAGTGGTAGAATGATGACAGACTTTCGTTGTGTTCTGATGATTTTTACATCATCACCGAGTGTCTGAAAACTTAAAAAACAACAGTCAGAAGCGAGACAGCCAAGGATATTAGATTGTGTTAATGTCAAAACAGAAGACTCACGACATTACTAAAATAACATTTCACAATTTTGTCTCAGTTTTCAGAAGCATAAAACAAGAGATTTTTGTCAGCAGCAGAGAAATATTATGTTTCTTTAATAGCTGGAAACATTTTTCCAAGTAATGAAAAGTGCGAGCGCTGTTTTTTCATGTCTTTGTCGTTCCTGTATGCATTATTTTTGTCGTTGCATGTTTTCTTCGTAAATCTATTTTGTTTGTCTTCTGAAATCATTACTAATTTACTGTTGGTCTGCGCCTAACAATTATAGGAATTAACAGTCTTACTATATGATACAGGGAAGACGATAATGCATCTAGACCAGAAATACTTCTAACCTGACAATGAAGTGTTCTTTTATATGACATTTAAGTTATCGTGTTGATAAAGCAACTTGCTTACGATATAGTTAAACTGATGGTAATATATAGCACTAGATATTATTACATCTAAAAACATACGTATTTTAAAATATACATGTATGTATAATTCACATAAAATAGCACAAATGAATTTGTATTTCAATAGAGTATATGGTGACATACATGTTTTTATTACAATATAGAGGAACATTTAGTCAATACCTATTAAAAGGATATATTATAACATACATACTTATACTAGCAAAACTGCTCAATGTAATATATATATATATATATATATATATATATATATATATATATATATATATATATATATATATATATATATATATATATAAGTAGTGAAGTTTTCTTCTGAGCGACTCCTTCCGGAAAAGGCATGCGGCTGAGCGGTGTATCCAGTTTAGGCCTTCCACTGGGGGCCCCTTCAAAGGATGCCGCCTTTTCACACCTATGTGCTAACGACCTTGACCCTATGATAATGACCCTTCCGGACCCGTGTCCCCTTTTGACACCTATGTGCTAATGACCTTGACCTCGCCCTCGAGACTACCTCACCCTTGACCCCCCCCAACCAATACCCCCACCCACGACCCCCCTTTGCGACCCCCCGTCGCGCCGCGCACCCCGCCCGCTCGCCCGCCCGCGCGCCCCGCCCCGCCCGCGCGTCCGTCCATGCCCTTCGCGACCCCCCGCCCGCGCCTTCTGCTGCGCCTTCTGCAGCGTCGTCCGGATCGCCCCCGCGCCTCGAATTTTTTTCCGATTTTTTTCGAATTTTTTTTGAATTTAATTTTCTTGTGCTCTCCATCTCCTCGGATCAAATTTTTGAGGTTCACCCTCTCACTTTCACCTCCATCCCAAAATTTCTCGAAATCAAAGTCTCCATCTCCTCGGATCAAGTTTTTGGATTCCCCCCTATGGGGGTTTTGAAATTCTTATGATCTCCTTGGATTGCCCCCTCCCACTTTCACCCCCAACCCCAAAAATTTCTCGAAATCAAAGTCTCCAATTCCTCGGATCAAGTTTTTTTTTTGGATTCCCCCCTATGGGGTTTTCGAAATTCTCCATCTCCTTGGATCAAGGGTTTTGAATTTCTCCAATTCCTTGGATCAAATTTTTGGGTACCCCTCCTTTCACCCCAAATTTTCTCGATAATACCATGACTCCATCTCCTCGGATCAAGTTTTTTGGATTCCCCCCTATGGGGTTTTCGAAATTCCCCCTCCAACTTTCACCCCCCAACCCCCAAAATTTCTCAATATTACCAAGTTTTTGGATTCCCCCCTCTGGGGGTAAGCATGCTTACTACAGGTCTAAACAAGTCAAATGAAGGGTGTTTACTCGGCGGTCAGTGACGTCACACATACAAGCTGAATCTTGTCGACCCTATTAGTTCATTAAAGTTAATAAGGGCACACTCACCTTCTGACAGTGACGTCACGCGATGACCGCGCACACAAGCTGCTGACTTCCCCCTATGACAGTGTCACACATCTGAATCTTGTCGATCCTTTTAGTTCATTAAATTTAATAACACATTGTACCTACAACATAGGGATAACATTTTCACTCTTAACCCAAATTTTTCATCATCAGAAAGTCGCATTTTTTCGTTAATACCCACAATTTCTTTACAAAATACAACACAACATTATCACAAAAAACTAACTCAAACTAACCCAAAGTTAATAAGGGGACACAATACATCAGAAAAAAGTCACAAAAACTAACTCAAACACTTTTACTTTGAACATCACCAAAACACTATCATAAATCATTTGAATACACACATAAACACCTTTGAACACCTTCAAAACACTCTTGAACACCTTCAAAAACACCTTTGAACATTTTCAATCAACACTGAACACTTCCAAAAACACAATTTGAGTACTCCCAATTATACCTCTGAATACTACTAAAACACCGCTGAATTCAATCAAAACACCCTTCAACACCTTCAAACACCCTTGAACACCTTCAAAACACTCTTAAACACCTTCAAAAACACCTTTGAACATTTCCAAAACACTATTTGAGTACTCCCAATTACACCACTGAATACTACTAAAACACCGCTGAATTCAGTCAAAACACCCTTCAAGACCTTCAAACACCCTTGAACACCTTCAAAACACTCTTAAACACCTTCAAAAACACCTTTGAACATTTCCAAAACACTATTTGAGTACTCCCAATTACACCACTGAATACTACTAAAACACCGCTGAATTCAATCAAAACACCCTTGAACACCTTCAAAACACCCTTGATCACCTTCAAAAAAACAACATTTGAACACACTCAAAACACCTTTGAACACCTTTGAACATTTCCTAAACACTCTTTGAGTACTCCCAATTACACCACTGAATACTACTAAAACACGCTGAATTCAATCAAAACACCCTTGATCACCTTCAAAAAACAACATTTGAATAACCTCAAAACACCTTTGAACACCTTCAAAACACCCTTGAACACACTCAAAACACCTTTGTACATTTCCAAAAACACTATTTGAGTACTCCCAAATAAGATTTGACATCTCTAATTTATCTGCACTTACACATTTCATTAAATTACAACTCATCCCTCAGTCTCCAGACTAGGCATTTTCTCGTTTTTACCCTTTTAGTTCATTAAAGTTATTAAGGGGACACAATACATCAGAAAAAAAGTCACAAAAACTAACTCAAACACTTTACTTTGAACATCCCCAAAACACTCTCATAAATCATTTGAATACACACATAAACACCCTTGAACACCTTCAAAACACCTTTGAATATCGTTTTTTAAACTAATTTCATCACAACCCACTTATATCATCTTTTTTTCGGTAACTCTAATTCGACTACACTACCCTCATCAATTACCAACAAATTTTACTCGTTTTAACTAATGTCATCACTGTAACCAAGATTTTCACAAAAAAACTCTATGACACCTAACACACACGCACACACACACACCCCACAACACCCACAATTTTTTCTCGTTTTATCTAATTTCATCAGAAAGTCACAACAACACAACACCCACAACACCCACAACCCACAATTTTTTCTCGTTTTAACCCTTTTAGTTCATTAAAATTAATAAGGGGGGCACAGTACATCAGAAAGTCACAACAACAACAACCCACAACCCACAACACCCACAACCCACAATTTTTTCTCGTTTTAGCTAATTTCATCAGAAAGTCACAACAACAACAACCCACAACCCACAACACCCACAACCCACTTCACCCACATTTTTTTTCTCGTTTCAACTAATTTCATCAGAAAAGTCACAACACCCCACATCACCCACATCCCACAATTTTTTTTTCTCGTTTTAACCCTTTTAGTTCATTAAAGTTAATAAGGGGACACAGTACATCAGAAAAAGTCACAAAAACAACCCACTTATATCATCTTTTTCGGTATCTCTAATTCGACTACATTACCCACAACCCTCATCAATTACCAATTTATTCACATTTTTTCCCCCTTCTTTTTACTGAATCTTAAAAGTAATACACATTCCTCCCTACAGTACTAAAATTCTAATAAAATCCTCTCCATACCCATCTCCTTGTATCCACATAAATTAATATTATACTCGCATCAACTACCCAACTATTGCGACATGTTTCAACACCCTCCATTCTTTTCCAATATATCATAACTTTTCAATTCTATAATTTCTTTTTAAAATATTCACACATTACCTTTTATTTTCAGTAAAATCTCCCCATATTTCTAATTACAACCCTCCCCATACACCTCGCCATCTCACCCATCCCCCAACACACCTCTTCAGAACACACACAAAAAATCACATTTCACATCCACAAATGCATCTCAAATCCACTAAAATCACTATAATCAAGATATTCACAAAACTCTATGACCACCTAACACACACACACACACACACACACACACACACACACACACACACACACACACCCACCTAACCTATCCTAACCTAACCTACCTAACCTACCCTAACCTTAACCCAACCTAACCTACCCTAACCTTAACCCAACCTAACTTAACCTAACCTTACCTAACCTTACCTAACCTATCCTAACCTACCCTAACCTAACCTTTCCTAACCTAACCTAACCTAACCCAACCTTACCTAACCTAACCTATCCTAACCTAACCTAACCTAACCTTACCTAACCTTACCTAACCTATCCTAACCTACCCTAACCTAACCTAACCTAACCTAACTTATCCTAACCTAACCTAACCTTACCTAACCTAACCTAACCTAACCTAACCTAACCTAACCTAACCTTACCTAACCTATCCTTACCTAACCTATCCTTACCTAACCTATCCTAACCTAACCTAACCTAACCTAAAATATATTGGAACACTTCCAAAATACATTAGAGTACTCCAGAATTACTTTGAACGACTCCATTTTTTTGGATATTTCCAAATTAGTTTTGAAAACTTTATCGTAAAATCGAACATTATTTTCTTGTTGGTAAACACACCCATGGTAGAAATATTTACTCGATTTCCGAATAGAAACACTTTCCTCGCTCTGAGAGACTCATTAAGCTTGTTAGGTAAGACACATATGCAACAGTTAGGTATCTTTATTATGAAACGTTTCGCCTACACAGTAGGCTTCTTCAGTCAAGTGCAGAAAAGTTGATAGAAGCAGAAGATACTTGAAGACGATGTAATCAGTCCATCACCCTTAAAGTTTTGAGGTGGTCAGTCCCTCAGTCTGGAGAAGAGCATTGTTCCATAGTATGAAACAATATGGAGAAGAAGTGACAGGATGGAGCTTTTATAGCGCCAGGAGGTGAGACGTAGGCCACTAGGAGAGGTAAGAACTCAGATGTTGAAAGGTTAGGTCCCTCTCAAACCCAGCCCCTCTCACTAGTGGAAGTTGTCGAAGTTGATTGCAGGTCTGTACCAAGATACCCTTGTGTTGCAGTGTCTGACAGATTGAACATTAAAATGGTATAAAATACCGACAGGTTGTTAGGTAAGACACATATGCAACAGTTAGGTATCTTTATTATGAAACGTTTCGCCTACACGGTAGACGCTATTCAGAATCAAGTGCAGAAAGTTCTATCAGGCTTTTCTGCATTCCCGACTGAAGCCTTACTGTATGAGCTTATTCATAATAAGATACCTGAACTGTTGCATGATGAACTAACAACTGATCCGACACCTTCACCATTTGGCCTGTTCCAATCTGTCGAACACTGCAACACAAGAGGTATGGCTTGACTTTTACTACAGGTCAACTCGACAGCTCACTGAGAGGGCTAATGAGGACCTTACGCGGCATCTGTGCTTGCCTTCCTCCTGGTGACCTAACGTCTCACTCTGGCTTACTAAAACTCATCCTGTCACTTCTTCTTGCATATTAATTTCATACTATGGAGACAATGCTGCTACTGACCAGACTGAGCAAGCTTTACCAAGTGATGGAACTGTTACATCATCTTCAAGATCTTCTGCTTCTATCAACTTTCTGCACTGACTGAGAAACTACTGTGTGGCTAACATTTCATAATAAGATACTAACTGTTGCATATGTCTTACTTAACCCAACCTATCAGTATTTTATACCATTTTTGTTTTAATTGTTCAATCTGTCAGACACTGCAAGCACAAGGGTATCTTGGTACAGACCTGCAATCACGCTTCGACAACTTCCACTAGGTGAGAGGGGCTGGGTTTGAGAGGGACCTAACCTTTCCAACATCTGAGTTCTTACCTCTCTAGTGGCCTACGTCTCACCTCCTGGCGCTATAAAAGCTCCATCCTGTCACTTCTTCTCCATATTGTTTCATACTATGGAACAATGCTCTTCTCCAGACTGAGGGACTGACCACCTCAAAACTTTAAGGGTGATGGACTGATTACATCGTCTTCAAGTATCTTCTGCTTCTATCAACTTTTCTGCACTTGACTGAAGAAGCCTACTGTGTAGGCGAAACGTTTCATAATAAAGATACCTAACTGTTGCATATGTGTCTTACCTAACAACCTGTCGGTATTTTATACCATTTTAATGTTCACTCATTAAGCTTATATGGGCCGCCCCCTTCCTCTGACGCCACTGTGTAATGCGATTCACACCCAAGGTAGAAAATCACACCTGCGTCAACACAGGTCAGACAGATGGCATGTAATGCGTTTCACACCCAAAGTAGAAAAATCACACGTGAATCAACTCTCCTAACCGAACCTAACCTAACCTATCCTAGCCTAACCTAACCTAGCCTAACCTAACTTAACCTAACCTAACCTAACCTAACCTAACCTAACCTAGCCTAACCTAACCTAACCTAACCCAACCTAACTTAACCTAACCTAACCTAACCTATCTTAACCTAACCTAACCGAACCTAACCTATCCTAACCTAACCTAACATACTCTAACCTAACTTATCCTAACATAACCTAACCTAACTTAACCTAACCTAACCTAACCTCACCTAACCTAGCCTAACCTAACCTATCCTAACCTAACCTAACCAAACACCATCAAACACCTCCGAATACTCCCCAAAACACTACTGATTACTACCAAATCACCACTGAATACTACCAAATCACCGTCAAAATCACCAGAAACTAAGTTTAACATCACCATCCAACTTCCTTTTTATAGAAATCCCCTCAAATCACTATATCCAAGAACCCAACCTAACCTAACCTTTCTTAACCTAACCTAACCTAACCTAACCTAACTAAACCTAACCTAACATTACCTAACCTAACCGAACCTAACCTAACCTAACCTAGCCTAACCTAACCTAACCTAACCGAACCTATCCTAACCTAACCTAACCTAACACCATCAAACACCTCCGAATACTCCCCAAAACACTACTGATTACTACCAAATCACTACTGAATACTACCAAATCACCGTCAAAATCACCAGAAACTAAGTTTAACATCACCATCCAACTTCCTTTTTATAGAAATCCCCTCAAATCACTATAACCAAGAACCCAACCTAACCTAACCTTTCCTAGCCTAACCGAACCTAACCTAACATTACCCAGCCTAACCTATCCTAACCTAACCCAAACCAACCTAACACCATCAAACACCTCCGAATACTCCCCAAAACACTACTGATTACTACCAAATCACCTAACCTAACCGAACCGAACCTAACATTACCCAACCTAACCTAACTTATCCTAACCTAACCTAACTTATCCTAACCTAACACCATCAAACACCTCCGAATACTCCCCAAAACACTACTGATTACTACCAAATCACCTAACCTAACCTAACCTATCCTAACCTAACCTAACCTAACCTAACCTAACCTAACCTAACCTGACCTAACTTATCCTAACCTAACCTAACCTAACCTAACCTAACCTAACCTAACCTAACCTAACCTAACCTAACCTAACCTAACCTAACCTAACCTAACCTAACCTAACCTAACACCTTCAAACACCTCCGAATACTCCCAAAACACTACTGATTACTACCAAAATCACCACTGAATACTACCAAATCACCGTCAAAATCACCAGAAACTAAGTTTATCATCACCATCCAACATCCTTTTTATAGAATGAATATTCTTACCGCATTTTATGTCACCTTCAAACACCTCCGAATACTCCCAAAACACTACTGATTACTACCAAATCACTGTCAAAATCACCAGAAACTAAGTTTAACATCACCATCCAACATCCTTTTTATAGAATGAATATACTTACCGCATTTTATGCTGCGTATCGCATTTCCTTTTCCACATCATCCCTAAACATCCTTCCTTATGCATTCCGAATATCTCCTAGAGTTGTTTTAACCCCCGACGGGGTCCCATCACGACGCAGGTGCCAGAGTGTAGTAGGTGGTGTTGGAGTGGTGATGGTTGCTCTGGCTCCTAATGTCATGATGGTCCCGTCGGGGGTTAAAACAACTCTAGGAGATATACGAATGAATAAGGAAGGATGTTTAGGGATGATGTGGAAGAGGAAATGCGATATGCAGCATAAAATGCGGTAAGTATATTCATTCTATAAAAAGGATGTTGGATGGTGATGTTAAACTTAGTTTCTGGTGATTTTGACGGTGATTTGGTAGTAATCAGTAGTGTTTTGGGGGTATTCGGAGGTGTTTGAAGGTGACATAAAATGCGGTAAGAATATTCATTCTATAAAAAGGATGTTGGATGGTGATGATAAACTTAGTTTCTGGTGATTTTGACGGTGATTTGGTAGTATTCAGTGGTGATTTTGGTAGTAATCAGTAGTGTTTTGGGAGTATTCGGAGGTGTTTGAAGGTGTTAGGTTAGGTTAGGTTAGGTTAGGATAAGATAGGTTAGGTTAGGATAAGTTAGGTTAGGCTAGGTTAGGTTAGGTTAGGCTAGGTTAAGTTAGGTCAGGTTAGGTTAGGATAAGTTAGGTTAGGTTAGGTTAGGATAGGTTAGGTTAGGTTAGGTTAGGTGATTTGGTAGTAATCAGTAGTGTTTTGGGGAGTATTCGGAGGTGTTTGATGGTGTTAGGTTAGGTTAGGATAAGTTAGGTTAGGTTGGGTAATGTTAGGTTCGGTTCGGTTAGGTTAGGTTAGGTGATTTGGTAGTAATCAGTAGTGTTTTGGGGAGTATTCGGAGGTGTTTGATGGTGTTAGGTTGGGTTGGGTTAGGTTAGGATAGGTTAGGTTAGGCTAGGTTAGGTTGGGTAATGTTAGGTTAGGTTCGGTTAAGCTAGGAAAGGTTAGGTTAGGTTGGGTTCTTGGTTATAGTGATTTGAGGGGATTTCTATAAAAAGGAAGTTGGATGGTGATGTTAAACTTAGTTTCTGGTGATTTTGACGGTGATTTGGTAGTATTCAGTGGTGATTTGGTAGTAATCAGTAGTGTTTTGGGGAGTATTCAGAGGTGTTTGATGGTGTTAGGTTAGGTTAGGTTAGGTTAGGCTAGGTTAGGTTAGGTTCGGTTAGGTTAGGTTAGGTAAGGTTAGGTTAGGTTCAGTTAGGTTAGGTTAGGTTAGGTTGGGTTAGGATAGGAAAGGTTAGGTTAGGTTGGGTTCTTGGATATAGTGATTTGAGGGGATTTCTATAAAAAGGAAGTTGGATGGTGATGTTAAACTTAGTTTCTGGTGATTTTGACGGTGATTTGGTAGTATTCAGTGGTGATTTGGTAGTAATCAGTAGTGTTTTGGGGAGTATTCGGAGGTGTTTGATGGTGTTTGGTTAGGTTAGGTTAGGTTAGGATAGGTTAGGTTAGGCTAGGTTAGGTGAGGTTAGGTTAGGTTAAGTTAGGTTAGGTTAGGTTCGGTTAGGTTATGTTAGGATAAGTTAGGTTAGGGTATGTTAGGTTAGGTTAGGTTAAGATAGGTTAGGTTCGGTTAGGTTAGGTTAGGTTAAGATAGGTTAGGTTAGGTTAAGTTAGGTTAGGTTAGGTTAGGTTAGGCTAGGATAGGTTACGTTAGGTTCGGTTAGGTGAGTTGATTCAGGTGTGATTTTTCTACCTTGGGTGTGAAACGCATTACATGCCATCTGTCTGATGTGTGTTGAGGCAGGTGTGATTTTCTACCTTGGGTGTGAATCGCATTACACAGTGGCGTCGGGGGAAGGGGGCGGCCCATGGGTGTGTTTACCAACAAGAAAATAATGTTCGATTTTACGATAAAGTTTTCAAAACTAATTTGGAAATATCCAAAAATGGAGTCGTTCAAAGTAATTCTGGAGTACTCTAATGTATTTTGGAAGTGTTCCAATATATTTTAGGTTAGGTTAGGTTAGGCTAGGATAGGTTAGGTAAGGTTAGGTTAGGTTAGGTTAGGTTAGGTTAGGTTAGGTTAGGTAATGTTAGGTTAGGTTAGGTAATGTTAGGTTAGGTTAGGTTAGGTTAAGTTAGGTTAGGTTGGGTAAGGTTAGGTTAGGGTAGGTTAGGATAGGTTAGGTAAGGTTAGGTAAGGTTAGGTTAGGATAGGTTAGGTTAGGTTAGGTAAGGTTGGGTTAGGTTAGGTTAGGTTAGGTTAGGTTAGGGTAGGTTAGGATAGGTTAGGTAAGGTTAGGTTAGGTTAGGTTAGGTTAAGTTAGGTTGGGTTAAGTTTGGGTAGGTTAGGTAGGTTAGGTAGGTTAGGTTAGGATAGGTTAGGTGTGTGTGTGTGTGTGTGTGTGTGTGTGTGTGTTAGGTGGTCATAGAGTTTTGTGAATATCTTGATTATAGTGATTTTAGTGGATTTGAGATGCATTTGTGGATGTGAAATGTGATTTTTGTGTGTGTTCTGAAGAGGTGTGTTGGGAGATGGGTGTGATGGCGAGGGATATGGGGAGGGTTGTAATTAGAAATATGGGGAGATTTTACTGAAAATAAAAGGTAATGTGTGAATATTTTAAAAAGAAATTATAGAAATGAAAAGTTATGATATATTGGAAAAGAATGGAGGGTGTTGAAACATGTCGCAATAGTTGGGTAGTTGATGCGAGTATAATATTAATTTATGTGGATACAAGGAGATGGGTATGGAGAGGATTTTATTAGAATTTTAGTACTGTAGGGAGGAATGTGTATTACTTTTAAGATTCAGTAAAAAGAAGGGGGGAAAAAATGTGAATAAATTGGTAATTGATGAGGGTTGTGGGTAATGTAGTCGAATTAGAGATACCGAAAAAGATGATATAAGTGGGTTGTTTTTGTGACTTTTTCTGATGTACTGTGTCCCCTTATTAACTTTAATGAACTAAAAGGGTTAAAACGAGAAAAAAAATTGTGGGATGTGGGTGATGTGGGGTGTTGTGACTTTTTCTGATGAAATTAGTTGAAACGAGAAAAAATTGTGGGTGAAGTGGGTTGTGGGTGTTGTGCCTTTTTCTGATGAAATTAGTTAAAACGAGAAAAAATTGTGGGTTGTTGGGTGTTGTGGGTTGTGGGTGTTGTGCCTTTTTCTGATGAAATTAGTTAAAACGAGAAAAAATTGTGGGTTGTGGGTTGTTGTTGTTGTTGTGACTTTCTGATGTACTGGTCCCCCTTATTAATTTTAATGAACTAAAAGGGTTAAAACGAGAAAAAATTGTGGGTTGTGGGTGTTGTGGGTTTGTGGGTTGTTGTTGTGACTTTCTGATGAAATTAAATAAAACGAGAAAAAATTGTGGGTGTTGTGAGGTGTGTGTGTGTGTGTGCGTGTGTGTTAGGTGTCATAGAGTTTTTTTGTGAAAATCTTGGTTACAGTGATGACATTAGTTAAAACGAGTAAAATTTGTTGGTAATTGATGAGGGTAGTGTAGTCGAATTAGAGTTACCGAAAAAAAGATGATATAAGTGGGTTGTGATGAAATTAGTTTAAAAACGATATTCAAAGGTGTTTTGAAGGTGTTCAAGGGTGTTTATGTGAGTATTCAAATGATTTATGAGAGTGTTTTGGGGATGTTCAAAGTAAAGTGTTTGAGTTAGTTTTTGTGACTTTTTTTCTGATGTATTGTGTCCCCTTAATAACTTTAATGAACTAAAAGGGTAAAAACGAGAAAATGCCTAGTCTGGAGACTGAGGGATGAGTTGTAATTTAATGAAATGTGTAAGTGCAGATAAATTAGAGATGTCAAATCTTATTTGGGAGTACTCAAATAGTTTTTTGGAAATGTTCAAAAGGTGTTCAAAGGTGTTTTGAGTGTGTTCAAATCTTGTTTTTTGAAGGTGATCAAGGGTGTTTTGAAGGTGTTCAAGGGTGTTTTGAAGGTGTTCAAGGGTGTTTTGAAGGTGTTCAAAGGTGTTTTGAGGTTATTCAAAGGTGTTTTGAGTGTGTTCAAATGTTGTTTTTTGAAGGTGATCAAGGGTGTTTTGATTGAATTCAGCGTGTTTTAGTAGTATTCAGTGGTGTAATTGGGAGTACTCAAATTGTGTTTTTGGAAGTGTTTCAGTGTTGACTGAAAATGTTCAAATGTGTTTTTGAAGGTGTTCAAGAGTGTTTTGAAGGTGTTCAAAGGTGTTTATGTGTGTATTCAAATGATTTATGATAGTGTTTTGGTGATGTTCAAAGTAAAAGTGTTTGAGTTAGTTTTTGTGACTTTTTTTCTGATGTATTGTGTCCCCTTATTAACTTTGGGTTAGTTTGAGTTAGTTTTTTGTGATAATGTTGTGTTGTATTTTGTAAAGAAATTGTGGGTATTAACGAAAAAATGCGACTTTCTGATGATGAAAAATTGGGTTAAGAGTGAAAATGTTATCCCTATGTTGTAGGTACAATGTCCCCTTATTAAATTTAATGAACTAAAAGGATCGACAAGATTCAGCCTGTATGTGTGACGTCACTGTCATAGGGGGAAGTCGACAAGTTTCAGCTTGTGTGCGCGGTCATCGCGTGACGTCACTGTCAGAAGGTGAGTGTGCCCTTATTAACTTTAATGAACTAAAAGGGTCGACAAGATTCAGCTTGTATGTGTGACGTCACTGACCGCCGAGTAAACACCCTTCATTTGACTTGTTTAGACCTGTAGTAAGCATGCTTACCCCCAGAGGGGGGAATCCAAAAACTTGGTAATATTGAGAAATTTTGGGGGTTGGGGGGTGAAAGTTGGAGGGGGAATTTCGAAAACCCCATAGGGGGGAATCCAAAAAACTTGATCCGAGGAGATGGAGTCATGGTATTATCGAGAAAATTTGGGGTGAAAGGAGGGATACCCAAAAATTTGATCAAAGGAATTGGAGAAATTCAAAACCCTTGATCCAAGGAGATGGAGAATTTCGAAAACCCCATAGGGGGAATCCAAAAACTTGATCCGAGGAGATGGAGACTTTGATTTCGAGAAATTTTGGGATGGAGGTGAAAGTGAGAGGGGGAACCTCAAAAATTTGATGCGAGGAGATGGAGAGCACAAGAAAATTAAATTAAAAAAAAATTCGAAAAAAATCGGAAAAAAATTCGAGGCGCGGGGGCGATCCGGACGACGCTGCAGAAGGCGCAGTAGAAGGCGCGGGCGGGGGGTCGCGAAGGGCGCGGGCGGACGCGCGGGCGGGGCGGGGCGCGCGGGCGCGCGCGCGCAGCGCTACGGGGGGTCGCGAAGGGGGGTCGTGGGCGGGGGTATTGGTTGAGGGGGGGTCAAGGGTGAGGTAGTCTCGAGGGCGAGGTCAAGGTCATTAGCACATAGGTGTGAAAAGGGGATACGTGTCCGGAAGGGTCATTATCATAGGGTCAAGGTCATTAGCACATAGGTGTGAAAAGGCGGCATCCTTTGAAGGGGCCCCCAGTGGAAGGCCTTAACCGGATACACCGCTCAGCCGCACCCCCTAAAACCGGATACACTGCTCAGCCGCATGCCTTTTCGGGAAGGAGTCGCTCAGAAGAAAACTTCACTACTTATTTATATATATATATATATATATATATATATATATATATATATATATATATATATATATATATATTTATATATATATATATTTATATATATATTTATATATATATATATTTATATATATATATATTTATATATATATTTATATATATATATATATATGTATATATGTATATATATATATATATATATATGTATATATATATATATATAACCAAGGACAAGTGGTATTGATCAATAACAACACTGGCCTGCCTCATGGTAAGCGATAATCACATGGCGCTTTAAACACAGAATCACCCAATCCTAAAACAATGGCGCAGCCAGCAAAGCTAGATGTAGGGGCGCCATCCGAGGGCATTGTGTCGTTTAGAGCATCATGTGGTTCTCTCTCACCATGAGGCAGGCCAGTACAACACGGGTTCGAATCCTTGGCTAGTGCAGTGTTGATATATATATATATATATATATATATATATATATATATATATATATATATATATATATATACACATATATATAATTATATATATGTATATATATATATATATATATATATTCAACAAGTCGGCCGTCTCCCACCGAGGCAGGGTGACCCAAAAAGAAAGAAAATCCCCAAAATGAAAATACTTTCATCATTCAACACTCTCACCTCACTCACACATAATCACTGTTTTTTCAGAGGTGCCCAGAATACAAAAGTTTAGAAGTAAATACGTATAAAAATACACAATATATCCCTCCAAACTGCCAATATCCCACTTGCCAGTTCCAGGACTCAGGTTCGGTTATGTAAAATAATCGGTTTCCCTGAATCCCTTCACTAAATATTACCCTGCTCACGTTCCAACAGCTCGTCAAGTCCCAAATACAATTCGTCTCCATTCACTCCTATCTAACACGCTCCCGCACGCTTGCTGAAAGTCCAAACCCCTCGCCCATAACACTTACTTTACTCCCTCCAACCTTTTCGAGGACGACCCCTACCCCGCCTTCCTTCCCCCTACAGATTTATACACTCTCCATGTCATTCTACTTTGATCCATTCTCTCTTAATGACCAAAGCACCACAACAAACCCTCTTCAGCCCTCTGACTAATGCTTTTATTAACTCCACACTATCTCCTAATTTCCACACTCCAAATTTTCTGCATAATATTTACACCACACAGTGCCCTTTGTGAAGGCTTACTCAGCCCTGTAACAACTTTATACAGTATTACCAAGGCTGGCTCCTCCTCAGGAAAATTAATAAATAGAAAAAGAAATAATAATTCACAAAGATAAGCACTTTATTATTTAGTAATGCAAAGATAAAACATTGAAATATGAAGGTGTATCCTACTTGAAAGAAAAATGAAAAATGAAAGGAAAAATTGCCATTTGAATTCAACGCTAATATGTACAAGTAAACTGGGGTGTCTGGTTGATGTTGACACCGTCTTGTAGAAATTGTAGCCGTTGATGATGTGGGGGGGGGGTCACAGGTGTTGAGTGGCAAAAGGGGGGCAGGGGCTAGCGGGAGCTAGACTGACCCTGCCTTAACAAGCAGCCGGCAATCAAACTATCATTACCATATACTCACTCGCTACTCCTATCTGTTGAACTTTTCCCTCACACTCCCCCATACCAAGACTTATAGTCAAGGAGTATAAAAAGAATAGGCTAGGAAAAAGTTCTAATACGAAGTTGCGTAAGGCAACCAATCTACTGTCACGACTTAACCAGTCAGAGAAATAATTGGATGAACCATTGATATACACAATATGAAACTTAAAAGCTTGGAGTGCCAATGTCTACCTTAAGAGGCGTGTGAAGGCTTACTCAGCCCTGTAACAACTTCAGACAGTATTACCCAGGCTGGCTCCTCCTCAGGAAAATTAATGAATAGAAAAAGAAATAATAACAGACAAACATAAACACTTTATTATATATAAAATATAATATATAAAACACTTAAATATGAAATATTAATCCTACATTAAAGAAAATGAAAAATGAAAAATATAAATAACTGAATTCAACACTAATTTAAAACTTGGGTGTCTGGTGTTGGTGACACTGTGTTGTTGAAATTGTAGCCATTGCTGATGATAGGGGAGGGGGTCGCAGGTGTTGGTTACAACCCACCGGTTCGTTCTTCACAGTATAGCCGTGAGTATTATATCCCGATGACAGGAAAGCAGGTTCTTTACCACTGCAATGATGAGGGGTTACGTCCTGCAATTTCATACAGGTGCACAGGCAATTAAATCCAAAAAGGGGAAGTCTCAGGACGTTAGTCCTTCTCCATCAGTTCTGCTCGTTGATTGGCAGGTGACCCTCTCTGTCATCCAAGCTGAAAAGATAGACAGGTTACCCACTGCTTAAGAAATCACTCTCCATGATAAGTACAATACCTAAAAGATGTGGTGATTATTACAACAGTCAACCTAGAGCAAGACTGAAAGGTCTAAGTTTATTATTGGTCAAAAGTGAAGCTTTCAACCAATAAAACCACTAGAATACAAGGCAGGCATGTACTTACAGTAGTGCTGGGAGCTGTGAGTCTAGTGATTACTGTTTGGACCGGAGCCCCACACGTCACCTTTCGGGGGAAGGATAAGGAGGGGAAGGGATAGCAGGAGCTTGACTGACCCTACCTTAACAAGCAGCTGGCAGTCAAGCTATCACTTTCGGGGTGGGGGAAAAAAGGCGGGAATAGTGGGAGCTTGACTTACCCTACCTTAACAAATAGCTTGCAATGAAACTATTGTTACTATATACTCCCTCTCTACTCCTATCTATTGAACTTTTCCCTCACAAGGCGACTGTTGGTTCCCTTAAAAGTTTCTAGGTATATCAAAGGTTTGTGATCCGTTTCTAAAATAAATTCTTTTTCCAGTAAATAAAATTTAAGTTTGGAGATTCCTCACACAAGGGCCAAACATTCCTTTTCTATGGTGGAGTATCTCGTTTCTTCAGGAAGAAGTTTCCGGCTTAGGAAGCATACAGGGAAGGGAGTATCATCATGGTACTGTAGTAACACACCACCTAAGCTGGTAATGGAGGCATCAGTCCTTAAACAAAATGGCTTATTAATATCTGTGATTTTGAGTATAGGGTCTTTAGAGAAGATGTCCTTAATCTCATTCAATTTTTCTCGAGCTACGTCGGAAAGTTCAAGAGGTTCCTTCACAGAATTTTTAAGGTAGTCAGATAAGATGCCTGTAAGATCAGTGAGATTCGGGATAAACCGTGCATAAAAATTTACAGAACCAAGAAAACTATGCATGAGCTACTTGGTTTTGGGGAATTTAAACTCTAATAAAGCTTCGATCTTACTGGGGAGAGGCTGCAAAGAGTTAATAGAAAGGATCAATCCGAGATATCTAATCTTGTTATATCCAAGGAATCATATCTTTGGCTTGGCAGTGAGGCCATGTGAGCATAACCTACGTAAAACTGATGTTAATGTTTGGATATGCTTGCTCCACGTGGATGTCATTATGTAAATGTTATCAAAATAAACTGAAACATTTGGCATATTACCCAAGACCTTTCTCATCAGTCTCACGTAGGTAGCACAGGCAGTTACCAAACCGAAGGGCATAGTTCTATACTGCATCAGTCCTTGGTGGGTAGGAAAAGCGGTGTACTGCATAGAAGAAGGATCTAACATTACTTGATGATATGCCTGCGCAATATGAAAAGAAGGAAGAGTCATAAATTTGTGTAGATCGCTATCTATTAAGGGCATAGGTTCAGCATCCCACCGAGTTATAGCATTAAGGCCTCTGAAGTCAATAGCAAGTCTATATGAATTATCCTCCTTCTTTACCATGACTACTGGTGAGCAATATGCAGATACTGAAGGTTCAATGATCTTTAGTTTTAATAATTTGTCTACCTCTCGGTCAAATGTATCCCTAAGGTGAACTGGAACTGGGTATAATTTCCGTTTGATAGGATTGTCCGTGACTAAGTCAATCTTATGGACTACCGAGGAGGTGATACCTGGAATATCAGCAAAAACGTTTGAGAAGTTACACATTGAAGTAGTTCATGTTTCTTATGGTCATCCAAAGACTCATTAATATTAATGTTTGTTGCACACGAGTGGTCAAGAGTCACCAAGTCATGTAGTTCTCTGTCATAGTCTAAGTTAGAGGTGTCAATTACGCACACCTTACACTCCTCAGTTGTCTTATCAAGTTTGGGTGGAAAAACTAAATCAAAGTTATTCAAACAGCTAACCGAATTTCTTCGGTAATTTTTCTTAAGAATGTTGATATGATAAAGCTTGGGTTTCCCATTGACTTCTATGAGATAATCATCCTTCCCACAACTTTTCAGTCCCTTATACGGACCTTTCCATGCTACTAATAATTTATTTGATTTTATTGGTAAAAGTACCAGAACCTCATCCCCTACTTTAAAACTTCTCCTCTGACTTTTGGAATCAAAATAGGTTTTGTACTGGTCCATTGACAAGCTTAAGTTTTTCGAAACTATGTCAGAGGTCTCCTCAGGTTTGGGTCTAAGGTCAAGGAGAAACTGATAAGAAGACTGAACCTCAGCATTCATGTCCTCGTTAGTCCATAAGTCATGAAGGATGGACAATGGACCTCTGGCCTGTCTACCATAGAGAAGTTCAAAAGGTGAAAACCCCAAAGAGTCACTGGGAACTTCCCTCATGGAAAACAAAGCACAGGGTAGGTAACGATGCCAATCCTTAGGTTTAAGGGAGCAAAGTTTCCTTAAAATGAACTGCGAACCGAATGCTGGCGTTCAATCCTCCCATTACAGCTGGGATGATAGGGTGTGGTGAAGAGAGGCTTCACTCCCAGAAGTTGGTAGAGATGTTGCATTAATTCAGATGTGAATCGTGTTCCACGGTCAGACAAAATTTCTCTAGGGATGCCCACTGTGGAGAAGATGGATAAAGGGGCTTCAGCCACCTCTGTAGTAGTTATGGTCTTTAAGGGTACGGCTTCAGGGAAACTCGAAGCATAATCAACTAATATTAATATGTATCTATGTCCCCCAGATGAAAGTGGTGATAAAGGACAAACGATGTCAATAGCTACTCTTTCAAACGGTACCGTAAAGATTGGCATTTTGACCATAGGTACTCGCCTGGTACCTTGGGAGGATGACAGTTGGCAAACTTTACACGATCTGCAATAGGTAGTAATTTCTGAGGACATTTTGGGCCAAAAATAGGTTCCCTAATTTTATTTAAGGTTTTACGATGCTAGAAATGTCCGGCCACTGGCAGGTCATGAGCCATTTTAAGAACAGTCTCTCTGCATTGACTTGGAACAACTAAGATGGAATAGTCTATCTCATCTGAATTTAATTTGAATACTGACTTGTATAAGATACCTTTTATATATTCAAATTTATATGAAAAGTTTTTCCTTTGGATAACTTGATTTTGTCTAGCTGCATTATGGCAATTCTGAAGAGAAGGGTTATTACGTTGTAATTTGACAAAGGAGTCCTTCGATATATCTAAAGGCTTAAAGTCAGGGAAAAATCAAAGAATGGACAGTAGGAGAAGCCTGGGCTTTGATCTGAGCCCTAGTCAAGACATTTATGGTATCGGAGGTGATATCCTCACTATCATCTAACAAGTGAACCGGTGATTCTACTATCTCGGTTTCGAGAGTAGTATCAATGGTTTCTAACCCCACATGAATATGCCAAGACATTGCCTCATCTGAGCTTTCGAGGGGCTTCTCTGACTCTACAGGAAGAGGAGCTGAAAAACTGATGTCCATCTTTGGTGATGAAAGGTCAATCTCAGAAGGAAGAACGGCACCTTTTAAATTACCTATTAGTACGTAACAAGAAGTGATGGGAGCTAGTACGGCTTCAGACCAACCTGTGAACCATTTAGGCCTAATGCAACAACGGATGGTAGGAAAAGTGTCCGTACGGCCCAAGTATTCTGAAAGTATAGCAGAGGAATGAGTTTCTTTAAGGTTAGGGAACAGCTTATCAGAAATGACTATACATGTGCATCCAGTGTCTCGTAAAATGGTAGATACATTAAGTCCATTAACTGTTCCTGAACAGAAGGGTGCCTGGTCATTACAGTCTTTAAAACATCTTCCAACTTTTTAGACCTTCTTAGAAGGACAATCGGGACGTTTATGTCCCTTAACACCACATAAATGACAAACAGGAATGAAAAAAGTTAGTTTGCTTTCTATTAGAGGCTTTGGTTTCTTTTGATCTGGTGAACCCTTGCCCTTAAGGTTCGATCCCTTTTAGTCTTTATTGGAATTGTGAGCCTCAGCATACAAGTTAGTGGCCTCAGCACTAATGAAAGCTTCAAAATTTTTCCCCGTTATTCCTAACTTACTCCCAGCGCTCATACAAAACTGGTATTCCTCCATACATGCAAGAATAACTTAAACTACCAGGGGAAAATGAAACGGATATATCAAAGAAAACAGAGGGTTTAATTCCTGCTCCGCTCAAACTGTAAATAAATCGGAGGGTTCGATCCCTGCTTCAATTAAACAGTATGTGTGAATGAAAACGGAGGGTTCTATGCCGGCTCCGAGCAAACAGTAAGTAGAATTGGGTCCCTTGACCATCCAATCTTCTCACCCACAAATTAAGAGTATCCTATGACAGTTCCCTTGATATAATAAATAGAGCTCAATGAAATAACTTGTCACTGGAAAATCTTGGGTCCCTAGATTCTATTCCTCCAAATCGTTTCAAGCTCAAAAATAAAGGTGACAGAATTAACTAGTATATCATGCCTTGACTTGACTTACAATAAATTGAGACTATAACAATCACCAAATTTTTTAAATATCTCTACTGTAGTCCTACCATAGAGAATGATTACTCATGGCTGGTGGTAACCATCTGTGGTATTCGGCATTGAAGTTCCAATGGTAGATTCGAGATGGAGTTGATCCTGACAAGGTCGCCACTTGTGAAGGCTTACTCGGCTCTGTAACAACTTCAGACAGTATTACCAAGGCTGGCTCCTCCTTAGGAAAATTAATGAATAGAAAAAGAAATAATTCCCAAAGATAAACACTTTATTATTTAGTAATGCAAAGATAAAACATTGAAAAATGAAGGTGTATCCTAATTGAAAGAAAAATTAAAAATGAAATGAAAAAAAGACTTTTGAATTCAACGCTAATATGTACAGTTATACTGGGGTGTCTGGTTGATGTTGACACCGTCTTGTAGAAATTGTAGCCGTTGCTAATAATGTGGGGGGGGGGGGGGGTCACAGGTGTTGAGTGACAACCCAACGACTAGTTCTTCACAGAGTCTATAGCCTTGAATAGTCAGTCCAAATGACAGGAACGCAGATTCTTTACCACTACAAAGATGAGGGGTAGTGTCCTGTATAATTAATCAGGTAGGCAGATAATGAAGTGACGTCCCAAAACCTTTTCAGTCCGTCTCCTTCAACACTTCTTGTTGGTTGGCAGGTGACCCGATCTGTCATTCCAAGCTGGAAAGAGAGACAGGTTACCCACTGCTTAAGAAATCACTCTCCATGATAAGTGCAAGATACTTAAAAGAGGTGGTGATTATCGAAAAGTCTCATGTAGAGCTTAAAACTGAAAGGACTAAGTTTATTATTGGTCAAAAGTGAAGCTTTCAACCAATATTCACTAGAATAGAAGCAGAGGCTTTTACTTACAGTTGTGCTGGGAGCTGAGAGTCAAGTGATTACTGTTTGGCTGGAGCCCCACACGTCACCTTTTGGGGTAGGGAAAAAGGGGGGGAGGGGATAGCGGGAACTAGACTAACCCTATCTTAACAAGCAGCCGGCAATCAAACTATCGTTACCATATACTCGCTCGCTACTCCTATATATTGAACTTTTCCCTCACAAACAGTCATTTAAACTAGGTACATTTTTGTTACTCCTGGCACTACAATTGAACACATTCCTCAGAGGAGTGGTCTTAGAATCCTTCTTCGCTCCGTCATGTTGCAAATAGTGACCCTAAATTTTGGCTTGCTCAGGAGGTACCTCCTCTATAAATTTATTAAGTAATTGTTCAGCAGTTATATCATTATAGGTAGTCAACAATTCTGGTGTCTTACTCAGTGTCTTACTCGGAGCTGAGCCTTTAATTGTCCATTTGCCATTCTGTAATTAGTGGGCAATTCTGGATGGATCAATCTCCACGGAAGTCATACCCAGTATTGTCCAGATTCAAATTTTACATCTCTCAGGTACTGTTCCTGAGTAAAAGAATCGTCTGGACTTTCTTCATTTACATTTATTCCAAACGCTGTCTAATTCCCACAATTTATGCACTGGCTCAACACCATCCTCCATGGAAGAGTTATATTGGGGCACGATTTCATGAGTAAGACACACATTGATAGTATTTATAGTTTCTTCTAGTCATGCATAATTATTACGAGGAATCCTACCATACATTACATGGCCTCCTGCAGTCTTCAAAAGGGTGACACCACATTTCTTTACTATACCCTTTACAAAGGAGGCATAATAGTCACTACCTATCAAAATATTTATTGGGCCTACAGAATCATCATTTACACCAGAAGGTGCTAAATTTATATTATGTTAAAGTCTTTCTGTAGCTTTACTAAGCCCTACTGTAGATATTTTCTCTGGGAGTCTATCTACAATTACTGCATTAACACGTTTTTTCTCATTGCCCAAACTGACAGTTACATAAACAGTGTCATACAATTGAGACCTTTAATCTGAGAGAAAACCAGATAATTTTAGAGTTGTAGGATCTCCCATTTGTACTTTCATCCCATTAAGACATTTACGATTTATGAAAGTACGCTGTGATCCCTGGTCTAATAATACAGTTACATTTTTTTATTTATGCCTTTTATCATCAATTCTTACCTGTAACACAGGTAAGGCTACTTCAGCAAAACCATCATTATTAACATTAGCAGCAATTTTTACATTAGCTACTGTTGTGTCAGGATTGTCAACAATATCATTATTATCAACATTATCGTATAGACCCTTACACTTGACTATATGGTATCTTCCTTTGTGACATTGATAACAGTTGTTAATTTGGCATGACAAACCTTTACATTGTGATTACCAAGACATCTGATACATCTGTCAAGTTCTTCCAATCTTTCAACTTTATCATTCCATGAATTGTATGCATTGCCATTTTTAGAAAAATGAGTACACTTGACTGGTTTCTTATTAACTGGGCCACTCTTAGGAGGGTACTTATTCTTCTTACCTTCTGGAGAATCATTATTTCTGATTCCTGCAACTTGATATGTACCTGTGCAACTCTTTTTAGGAGATGAATTCTGATTATTAACATTGGGATAATTTTTTCCTTTGTGAAACTTGACAGATACCTCAGAGTTATTATGTGTTGCATCTTTAAAATGAGTTGGTTGTCTGATCTGCAACTGAACAATTAATTCTTGCAGACCTAGTCTTATTTCCTCCAGACCAAAATAACCTTTGTGATATTTGTTCAAGAGACATTCAAGTGTTTTACAGCTTAATTTATTCTGTACAATGGCACTCAATAACCAGTCTGATTCCTTCAGATTATATTTATTACTTCAAGATTTGAGAGTGCTCTCCAGTTTAACTATATACTAATGTAAACCTTTGTAAGTGTGATCTGGAGTTTTTAAATTAACAATAATATTCACTAGATCCAACCTACTTTGTTCTATATTACCATAAGTGACCTTCAACAAGTCAACTGCTTCTTTGTTTGAATCATCTACATTGGAAAAGGCTTGTATGAGCATGTGAGCATCTCTTATCTGCCCTTTGAGGTAAAATATTTTATTAACACATGCTAGGTCACTCCTATCATGCACAGCTGCTTTAAAAATTGACCAAAAGTGTCCCCCCCAATTTTATCCAGGATTAAATACAGGTAAACATAATTCTGGGAATTTTGGCAAAGACATCTTATTTATTGGAACAGATTGATTAACTGCCTGGTTTACACCTTTTAATTTATTCAAAGCCTGACTTTTACAAAGAAGAATTTTTTTCTTCTTATTCATAATACTGGTTAATCATAAGATCCATTTCTGTCTCATCTTCACAGTTTACTAACAAATCTCCTTCATATTTTTTTATAATATAATTTGTATGAATCATATCTATTCCCTAAAGCATCTAAATACAATTTTAAATCATCAGTATTTACAGTTTCTTGATTCATTAATTCCAAATATTTATTTTATGCCTTTGTTACGTAACCCTTTCTAGCCTGCAATGATGCTTTTTTTGCTCTAAATTCCATGTGTTTGTCCTCTTCATTAATTTCCTCATTTTCACCCACGGTGCAATGTATTAAATTCAACTTAATTAACAACACTGATTGTGTACTTAATTATGCACTTTATAAAAGTAAATATTACAGCTTACCTTAGAATAAATACTAGCCAGACTTGGCTTAGCAAAACTAATGTTGTACAACATACTAATATAAATCCTAGCCAAACTTGGCTTAGCAAAATTAATATTGTACAACATACTAATATAAATCCTAGCCAAATTTGGCTTAGCAAAATTAATATTGTACAACACACTAATATAAATCCTAGCCAAACTTGACTTAGCAAAATTAATATTATACAAATGTACACTAATATAAATCTTAGCCAGACTTGGCTTAGCAAAATTAATGTTATACAAATACACTAATATAAATCTTAGCCAGACTTGGCTTAGCATAATAAATATTATACAAATACACTAATATAAATCCTAGCCAGAATTGGCTTAGCAAATTTAGTATTGTAATAATTATAATCCACTACACATTAAGTAAATCTGTGGACTTAACATCCACCTCTTTCTGTCATTTCACATATAGTTATTAAGTAATTAATTCAATAATTAATGACTTCACTAATTACATCCAGCTCGATCAAGGACCAACGGGCAAAAATTTAAATTTAAATTTACCTTGATGTACCTCATAAGATACATACCAGTAAATGGTAACAAAGATAATTATTTTTTATCAAAGTTACAGAGACATGTAGGAATTTTAGGACACCGAGGTCGCAAAAAATGTCCCCCTTCGATACCTATTACAATCTCTATCTCCACAAGTCACTCTGGACCTATATTAATTTCAAATGAAATATACATCACCAGGAATCCTGGTAAAACATTAATATAAATAAGTGGACTGTATATTAAATTTAAAAAACGAATACATATACATTGAAGGAAATTTTATTTTAATACCACTCACCAATTAGTCTGGAGATTACTTGGTGTGTCATACACAAAAACTCCTGCCTAAAATATGAAGAAAATACTGGCTAGAATTTCAACATAAATAGACATCGACTCAGCTGTGGCAATTTTATCCTGTTTCCATCTAATTACGGAGTCCTGTCCAGTCGCCTAATTCTTACGTTCTGCAGAACTGCAATTCCAACAATTTCGGCTCCTATTTGAAAGTTTTTAAGCCCAATATAACCTCTAGAGTGAAGAAAACTCTTCTGATTTTCACTAATGTTTCTCTTGGGCAGTTCAAAACAATGGCGTCTCCTCCCCCAGCGACGCTCACCAATTTCACTGGTTCTTTATTTATTTACAAATTAATTTTTATTACCTACAATATATTACACTAATTTACATACAAAATACACTGTATTTTCGGAAAATATACAGTATTTTCCACAGTCGTTGTGATGTGCAAGTTTATATTTTGAGATGGAAATTGGGTGGTTTTCTTACCCAAACACTTTCTAAATTTATAATAAATAATGACTGAGCAAGCTATTGATATGTATGTGAGGCATATTATATTAATTTTATTTTCCTACTGAATTATATAAATATTTCTGTGATGAATGGTTTGAAAAACCGACAAGTTGAAGATTGAGACACTTATGCAGCATATGGGAATCTTTATTCAGTTTATTTTCAAATAGTATGTTGTTTTCTTCTTTCAGATGCCTTGTAATTGTGTGAATAGGGCAGACAACTCCTGCTACATTTGTGGTGAGATGAGCTTTGGTTCCCACTACATCAGGAGAGACTGGCCACCTCGTCAATCATTGGAACCTGAGATGAAAAATGTTCAACATCCACCTCTCATTGAATAAAACAAATTTTGCTACCACCACTACAAATAAAACTGGGGCTCATGAAAAACTTTGTAAAAGCTATGGACAAATCCGTTCAGGGATTCAAGTACTTAACACCAATATTCCCCTCACTGAGCGACGCTAAGATCAGAGAGAAAGTCTTCACTGGTCCTTAGATTCGAGAGCTTCTTAAAGATGGTGGCTTTGAATTAGATCTTCATGGGGAGGAGAAAGCTGCTTGGGATGTATTCAAGTTAGTGACGAAGAGATTTATGGGAAACAGAAGTAAGGCAACTATGAAGGATTGGTGAAAAACCTCGTCAAGGCTTACAAGAACATGGGATGTAACATGCCACTTAAAATCCATTTTTTTGGACTTTTGTGACAAACATGGTGAAAGGTTTCACCAAGATATTTTAACCATGGAAAAATAGTACCAGGGCAAATGGTGCATAAGAATGCTTGCAGACTATTGCTGGACATTGACAAGAGATGATTCTTCAGCCCACTATAAGCGTCCAGCAAAAAGGCAGAGAGTAGGTACGGATTAGAGTTTAAAACATGCTGACACATATTGAACGTTATAGTAAAATAATCAAATATTATATGTCTCGTATCTTTAAACCTATAACCAATAAGCATTTTTCAAGGTTTTAAAAAATTGTTGACCAGTGTAATAACCCACATAGAGACAGAAATATTGGTCTGTATATTTTGATCCTGTTCAGGGATTCTCTTCAGTAGATACGTAAGTGAAATGAGAACAAAATATATATGAGAAGGTTACACTTCACCTCATACACGTGAGAAGAGTGACTTGTCAAACAGTGGGTGAGAAGACAGGTCCTGAACTAAACTAAAAATTTGGGTAGGAAGTTCCTTTATCCTATGTAATTCCTGATGCGCTAGTGTTCCGTGTTAGGTTGAGAGTGGTAGCTATGAGGGATGATTCTTCGATGTTATCTTTGTTGCTGCAATGCAATTTGTGTTTGATGGTGGCACCTTACTAGTAAATATTGTGATTGTTAATGCTGACTTGTTGAAAAATGGTTGAATTATTCTGTGCATAACTTATTGCCCTCTGGTTTTCAATAATCCTTGTAAACAGTGTTCGTCTTGTCTGCCCTAGGTATGTTTGGTTGCAGTCTACACATGGTGTCTGATAAACTCCTGGTGTCTTGGGTAGCAGAATGTTTGCGTTTTTTTGGAAAAGAGATTCCCTAGTTTGTTGGGATAGAACGTGATTACATTGGTTACTTTGTTGAGACGATTGAATGTCTCATGGTGGTATAGTACCATGAGTTGAGATTGCTGGATGGAGCTGAGCTTCTGTGAACCGAGGTTTTGTAATAGTTGTATAAATATCGTGTTCACCAGTCAGATAATATTATGTAACTTAAGATCAATAAACAAAAACTTACAATATTATCACAACTTTTCAGAGAAATCAACACTTACTCGCATTTACTGGTAACTCATATTTACTGGTAGAATGTAACTCATACACCCACGTATAATGTAACTCATGGTCCTCACAGAATGTGACATATACTCCCTCGTGGAACCTAACTCATACTCCCTCGTGGAACTTAACTCATACTACTACGTGGAATGTAATTCATCTATTCCCATAAACAGTTATAAGGCTGAAGTTACATCTATATGGTAACAATATGCTTAACTTGAAAATCTTACCACACACATATATTCACAATAACTCAGTAAAAGTTCTCTTGATTATTATACCTGGCAACTAAACTATAATTACTAGCATAATTACTCCCACAACTTCAAATGTTATCACTACCACAATTGCTCTCACAACCCCAGATATTTGTTACTACCACAATTACTCTCACAACCCCAGATATTGTTAGTACCACAATTACTCTCACATCCCCAGATATTTGTTATTACCACAATTACTCTCACAACCCCAGATAGTGTTACTACTCCCCAGATATTGTTACTACCACTATTACTCTCACAATCCCAAATATTGTTACTACCACAATTACTCTCACAACCCCTGATATTGTTACTACCACAATTACTCTCACAACTCCAAATATTGTTGCTACTACAATTACTCTCACAAACAAAAGTATTGTTACTTCCACAATTACTCTCACGTCCCCAGATATTGTTACTACAATTACTCTCACAACCCCAGATACTGTTACTATCACAGTTATTCTCAAAACCCCAAATATTGTTACTACCACAATTACTCTCACAACCCTAGATATTATTACTACCACAATTACTCTCACAACCCCAGATATTGTTACTACCACAATTACTCTCATAACTGTAGATATTACTATTATCACAATTACTCTCACAACCCCAGATATTGTTACTACCACAATTACTCTCACAACCCCAAATATTACTACTACAATTACTCTCACATCCCAAAATATTATTACCACCACAATTACTCTCACAACCCCAGATATTGTTACTACCACAATTACTCTCACAACCCCAGATATTGTTACCACCACAATTACTCTCACAACCCCAGATATTGTTACTACAAGAATTACTCTCACAACCCCAGATATTGTTACTACCACAGTTACTCTCACAATCCTAAATATTGTTACTACCACAACTACTTTCACAACCTCACATATTGTTATGATCACAATTACTGTCACAACCCCAGATATTGTTACTACCACAATTACTGTCACAACCCCAAATATTGTTACAGGAGCTAAGACTCTACCCTCGCAACCACAGAGTGTACATATAGGTGAGTTCATCCTCTTCTCCCGTCCCTCACTCCACACACAAATAACATCAAAACTCACTAATTCTACGTTTTGTAGTGAATCACATCTCTCAGCAAATATCTGCTATGCAACACGCAGGACTAAACTTTCTGTGTCAGCACTCACTCATGCACCACAAAGCACAGCACTATTACCCAACACTAACACCAACTACATTATCTTCAACAACTCTCGTCTCTCCAGAGTTTAGTACATCAACACCAGGCTGCTGGCGCTTCTATTGCACAGCCGAGTATACCAAGAGGAATACTACGCCAGCAGATGGCCAGGCTGATGGATAGTGCTGTCTTAAGGTTTAATTAAGACAACAAACACGAGAAGGAGCATTGCAACTGTTGGTGCTCCTGACATACTCCCTCCATCACCGAAATTCTGAAGACGTAACAGAGAGAATATTCAAAGTTACATACATAACGTTTAGTTATCTCAGTACATAACCAGGACACACAGTGTCACAAGTCGCCTCTGTCTATTGCAACTAAATGCTTAATCTGGACACAGGCTGTATGTATCTTTTAGGTTTAGCGCTTCTTATTATATTAGGGTGTACAGTAGCTCGATCGCTAGCGCACTCATCTTACACACTGAGGTCCGGAGTTCGAATCTTCGGTACGGCTGGAAAACATTAGGGAGTTGTTTCCATAGGACACCTGCTGTCCATGTTCACACATCAGTAAAAAATGGGTACCTGGGTGTTAGTTGCCTGGTGTGGGTCACATCCTGGGACAAAACTGACCTAATATGCCCAGGGCCGGAGTACCGCATAGGCAAACCAGGCATTTGCCTAGGGCCCCGCGCATTTGGGGGCCCCACGGTCCAAGGGGTTCAGGGGCTCATCCAAGACTGTGCACATGGTGCAAGTGCAAAGGGGTCCCTACCTAAAAAGTTCAAGTGTTTGGAGAGTAAAATTGATTTTTAAGAATTAATCAAAACAAAAATAAATAATGAAATAAAATAAAATAAAAATAAATAAACCTAACCATTGATGGCAACACTCAACACGCCTTTGTTTACATCAGAACAGCTGTGTTTTCCCGCTAATGGGTGAGTATGGGAGATTCCTCTCCAATTTTCTGTAGTAATTACACGTTATCTAGTAATACTATGCTGTCTTGAGTTTATTCTCTTTAAAATGCATGATTTAACAAGATAGTTATAATGGCTGTTGGTAAATGGTTTTGGTTGTCTTGATGTACTTTCCCTATTAAATTTAATCTAAATAGCCAGAATGTATTTAATTAGACCTTAAACAGGCTCACACCGACCCCCCCCCACCCCCACCCCCAAGCTGGAAGGGGTCGCTTCGCTTACCCGTAACTCAAAGGGGCCCCGCAAATCTGAATAGCCTAGGGCCCGGAGACTTCTTAATCCGGCCCTGAATATGCCCGAAATGGTCAGCTCAAGAAGTTGCTTATTAAATAGCAGTACGTCATTGATGTCAGCTAGACTTGTATACCTTGTACATGTACTTATAGTAATAAAAATATATTATTATTCATAATAGTAATAACCTGGACAAACAGCGTCTCAACATTGTGCCTGCCATTTTAAGAAAGAACATAACAAGAGCACAAAGAGACTCATCACATCTATATCTATTTAAAAATAAAGTGAGCAACCACAACATAGCTTCTTAAAGTTGGAGAAAAAGGCCCAATACCTTGACTGGAAAAACACACATATAACCCGCACATAGGAAAGAGAAGCTTATGTTGACATTTACAAAATCAGACTGCGACTGTAAGTGGTCCAGTCGGACCGAAGCGCCGTCGAACGTCTCTCTTTCTTATCTGCGGGTTATTTGTGCATCGCTAGAAGGTAAAAAGTTCCTCCAGTTTCACTTTTCGAAAGCTGTCCTTCTTCCCATGAAGGCCACCCTTATTCCCATGAAGGCCACCCTTCTTCCAATGAAGGCCACCATTCTTCCCATGAATTCCATCCTTCTTCCCATGAAGGCCATCATTCTTACCATGAAGGCAACCCTTCTTCCCATGAAGGCCATCCTTTTTCCCATGAAGGCCACTCTTCTTCCCATGAAGGCCACTCTTCTTTCCACGAAGGCCATCCTTCTTCCAATGAAGGCCATCCTTCTCCCCATGAAGGCCACCCTTCTTCCCATGAAGGTCATCCTTCTTCGCATTAAGGCCACCCTTCTTACCATGAAGGCCACTCTTCTTCCCACGAAGGCCATCCTTCTTCCCATGAAGGCCATCCTTCTTCCCATGAGCGCCACCATCCATCCCATGAACGCCACCCTTCTTCCCATGAAGGCCACCCTTCTTCCCATGAAGGCCATCCTTCTTCCCATGAAGGCCATCCTTTTCCCAACGAAGGCCATCCTTCTTCCCATGAAAGCCATCCTTCTTCCAATTAAGGCCACTCTTCTTTCCATGAAGGCCACCCTTCTTCCAATGAAGGCCACCCTTCTTCCCATGAATGCCATCCTTCTTATAATGAAGGCCATCGTTCTTCCCATGAAGGTCATCCTTTTTCCAATGAAGGCCACCCTTCTTTCCATGAAGGCCATCCTTCTTCCCATGAAGGCCACTCTTCTTCTCACGAAGGCCATCCTTCTTCCAATGAAGGCCACCCTTCTTCCCATGAAGGCTACCCTTCTTCCCATGAAGTCCATCCTTCTTCAAATGAAGGCCATCATTCTTCCCATGAAGGCCACCCTTCTTCCGATGAAGGCCATCCTTCTACCAATGAAGGCCATCGTTCTTCCCATGAAGGCCACTCTTCTTTCCACGAAGGCCATCCTTCTTCCAATGAAGGCCATCCATCTCCACATGAAGGCCACTCTTCTTCCCATGAAGGCCACCCTTCTTCCCATGAAGGCCACCCTTCTTCCCTTGAAGGCCACCCTTCTTCCCATGAAGGCCACCCTTCTTCCCATAAAGGCCATAATACTTCCCATGAACGCCACCCTTCTTCACATGAAGGCCACCCTTCCTCCCATGAAGGCCATCCTTATTCCCATGAAGGCCATCCTTTTTCCCATGAAAGCAATCCTTCTTCCCATGAAGGCCATCCTTCTTCCCATGATGGCCACTCTTCTTTCTATGAAGGCCACCCTTCTTCCAATGATGGCCACCTTTCTTCCCATTAATGCCATCCTTCTACCAATGAAGGCCATCGTCCTTCCCATCAAGGCCATCCTTCTTCCAAAGAAGGCCACCCTTCTTTCCATGAAGGCCATCCTTCTTCCCATGAAGGCCACTCTTCTTCCCACGAAGGGCATCCTTCTTCCAATGAAGGCCACCCTTCTTCCCATGAAGGCCATCCTTCTTCCCATGAATTCCATCCTTCTTCCCATGAAGGCCATCATTCTTCCCGTGAAGGCCACCCTTCTTCCCAAGAAGGCCATCATTTTTCCCATGAAGGCCACTCTTCTTTCCACGAAGGTCATCCTTCTTCCAATGAAGGCCATCCTTCTCCCAATGAAGGCCACTCTTCTTCCCATGAAGGCCAACCTTCTTCACATGAAGGCCATCCTTCTTCCCATTAAGGCCGCCCTTATTCCCATGAAGGCCACCCTTCTTCCCATAAAGGCCATCCTTCTTCCCATGAAGGCCATCCTTCTTCCCATGAAGGCCACCATCCTTCCCATGAAGGCCACCCTTCTTCCCATGAAGGCCACCTTTCTTCCCATGAAGGCCATCCTTCTTCTCATGAAGGCAATCCTTCTTCCCATGAAGGTCACCCTTCTTCCCATGAAGGCCACCCTTCTTCCCATGAAGGCCATCCTTCTTCCCATTAAGGCCATCCTTCTTCCCATGAAGGCCATGCTTCTTCCCATGAAGGCCATCCTTCTTCCCATGAATGCCACCCTTCTTCCGGTGAAAGCCACTCCTCTTCCCATGAAGGCCACCCTTCTTCCCATAAAGGCCACCCTTCTTCCCATGAAGGCCATCCTTCTTCCCATGAAGGCTATCCTTTTCCCAATGAAGGCCATCCTTCTTCCCATGAAAGACATCCTTCTTCCAATTAAGGCCACACTTGTTCATATGAATGCCATCCTTCTTATAATGAAGGCCATCGTTCTTCCCATGAAGGCGATCCTTTTTCCAATGAAGGCCACCCTTCTTTCCATGAAGACCATCCTTCTTCCCATGAAGGCCACTCTTCTTTCCACGAAGGCCATCCTTCTTCCAATAAAGGCCACCCTTCTTCCCATGAATTCCATCCTTCTTCCAATGAAGGCCATCATTCTTCCCATGAAGGCCACCCTTCTTTCGATGAAGGCCATCTTTCTACCAATGAAGGCCATCGTTCTTCCCATGAAGGCCACACTTCTTTCCACGAAGGCCATCCTTCTTCCAATGAAGACCATCCTTTTCCACATGAAGGCCACTCTTCTTCCCATGAAGGCCACACTTTTTCCCATGAAGGCCACCCTTCTTCCCATGAAGGCCACTCTTATTCCCATGAAGGCCACCATCCTTCCCATGAACGCCACCCTTCTTCCCATGAAGGCCACTCTTCTTCCCATGAAGGCCATCCTTATTCCCATGAAGGCCATCCTTTTTCCCATGAAGGCGATCCTTCTTCCCATGAATGCCATCCTTCTTCCCATGAAGACGACTCTTCTTTCTAAGAAGGCCACCCTTCTTCCAATGAAGGCCACCCTTCTTCCCATGAATGCCTTCCTTCTTCCAATGAAGGCAATCGTTCTTCCCATCAAGGCCATCCTTCTTCCAAAGAAGGCCACCCTTCTTTCCATGAAGGCCATCCTTCTTCCCATGAAGGCCACTCTTCTTCCCACGAAGGCCATCCTTCTTCCAATGAAGGCCATCCTACTTCTCATGAATTCCATCCTTCTTCCCATGAAGGCCATCATTCTTCCCATGAAGGCCCCCCTTCTTCCGATGAAGGCCCTCTTTTTTTCCCACGAAGGCCACTCTTCTTTCCACGAAGGCCATCCTTCTTCCAATGAAGGCCATCCTTCTCCCCATGAAGGATACTCTTCTTCCCATGAAGGCCACCCTTCTTCCAATGAAGGCCATCCTTCTTCCCGTTAAGGCCTCCATTCTTCCCATGAAGGCCATCCTTCTACCCATGAAGGCCATCTTTCTTCCCATGAAGGCCACTCTTCTTTCCATGAAGGCCATCCTTCTTCTAATGAAGGCCACTCTTCTTTCCATGAAAGCCACCCTTCTTCTAATGAAGGCCACACTTCTTCTAATGAAGGCCACCCTTCTTCCCATGAAGGCCATCCTTCTTCCCATGAAGGCCACTCTTCTTCCCACGAAGGCCATCCTACTTCTCATGAATTCCATCCTTGTTCCCATGAAGGCCATCATTCTTCCCATGAAGGCCACCCTTCTTCCCATGAAGGCCATCCTTTTTCCCACGAAGGCCACTCTTCTTTCCATGAAGGCCATCCTTCTTCCAATGAATGCCACCCTTCTTCCCAAGAAGGCCATCCTACTTCTCATGAATTCCATCCTTGTTCCCATGAAGGCCATCATTCTTCCCATGAAGGCCACCCTTCTTCCCATGAAGGCCATCCTTTTTCCCACGAAGGCCACTCTTCTTTCCATGAAGGCCATCCTTCTTCCAATGAAGGCCATCCTTCTTCCCATGAAGGCCATCCTACTTCTCATGAATTCCATCCTTCTTCCCATGAAGGCCATCCTTCTTCCCATGAAGGCCATCCTTCTTCCCATGAAGGCCACCATCCTTCCCATGAAGGCCACCCTTCTTCCCATGAAGGCCATCCTTGTTCCCATGAAGGCCACCTTTCTTCCCATGAAGGCCACCCTTCTTCCCATGAAGGCCATCCTTCTTCTCATGAAAGCAATCCTTCTTCCCATGAAGGTCACCCTTCTTCCCATGAAGGCCATCCTTCTTCCCATTAAGGCCACCCTTCTTCCAATGAAGGCCACCCTTCTTCCCATGAAGGCCATCCTTCTTCTCATGAAGGCAATCCTTCTTCCCATGAAGGTCACCCTTCTTCCCATGAAGGTCACCCTTCTTCCCATGAAGGTCACCCTTCTTCCCATGAAGGTCACCCTTCTTCCCATGAAGGTCACCCTTCTTCCCATGAAGGCCACCCTTCTTCCCATGAAGTTCACCCTTCTTCCCATGAAGGTCACCCTTCTTCCAATGAAGGCCATGCTTCTTCCCATGAAGGCCACCCTTCTTCCCATGAAGGCCACCATTCTTCCCATAAAGGCCACCCTTCTTCCCATGAAGGCCATCCTTCTTCCCATGAAGGCCATCCTTTTCCCAATGTAGGCCATCCTTCTTCCCATGAAAGACATCCTTCTTCCAATTAAGGCCACTCTTCTTTCCATGAAGGCCGCCCTTCTTCCAATGAAGGCCACACTTGTTCCCATGAATGCCATCCTTCTTATAATGAAAGCCATCGTTCTTCCCATGAAGGCCATCCTTTTTCCAATGAAGGCTACCCTTCTTTCCAAGAAGGCCATCCTTCTTCCCATGAAGGCCACTCTTCTTTCCACGAAGGCATCCTTCTTCCAATAAAGGCCACCCTTCTTCCCATGAATTCCATCCTTCTTCCAATGAAGGCCATCATTCTTCCCATGAAGGCCACCCTTCTTCCGATGAAGGCCATCTTTCTACCAATGAAGGCCATCGTTCTTCCCATGAAGGCCACACTTCTTTCCACGAAGGCCCTCCTTCTTCCAATGAAGGCCATCCTTTTCCACATGAAGGCCACTCTTCTTCCCATGAAGGCCACCCTTTTTCCCATGAAGGCCACCCTTCTTCCCATGAAGGCAACTCTTATTCCCATGAAGGCCATAATACTTCCCATGAAGGCCATCCTTCTTCCCTTGAAGGCCACCATCCTTCCCATGAACGCCACCCTTCTTCCCATGAAGGCCACCCTTCTTCCCATGAAGGCCATCCTTATTCCCATGAAGGCCATCCTTTTTCCCATGAAGGCGATCCTTCTTCCCATGAATGCCATCCTTCTTCCCATGAAGACCACTCTTCTTTCTAAGAAGGCCACCCTTCTTCCAATGAAGGCCACCCTTCTTCCCATGAATGCCTTCCTTCTTCCAATGAAGGCCATCGTTCTTCCCATCAAGGCCATCCTTCTTCCAAAGAAGGCCACCCTTCTTTCCATGAAGGCCATCCTTCTTCCCATGAAGGCCACTCTTCTTCCCACGAAGGCCATCCTTCTTCCAATGAATGCCACCCTTCTTCCCATAAAGGCCATCCTACTTCTCATGAATTCCATCCTTCTTCCCATGAAGGCCATCATTCTTCCCATGAAGGCCACCCTTCTTCCGATGAAGGCCCTCTTTTTTCCCACGAAGGCCACTCTTCTTTCAACGAAGGCCATCATTCTTCCAATGAAGGCCATCCTTCTCCCCATGAAGGATACTCTTCTTCCCATGAAGGCCACCCTTCTTCCAATGAAGGCCATCCTTCTTCCCATTAAGGCCTTCCTTCTTCCCATGAAGGCCATCCTTCTACCCATGAAGGCCATCTTTCTTCACATGAAGGCCACTCTTCTTTCCATGAAGTCCATCCTTCTTCTAATGAAGGCCATCCTTCTTCTAATGAAGGCCACCCTTCTTCCCATGAAGGCCACCCTTCTTCCCATGAAGGCCATCCTTCTTCCCATGAAGACCATCCTTCTTCCCATGAAGGCCACCTTCCTTTCCATGAAGGCCACCCTTCTTCCCTTGAAGGCCACTCCTCTTCCCATGAAGGCCACACTT
This sequence comes from Cherax quadricarinatus, assembly GCF_038502225.1. Lineage (NCBI taxonomy): Eukaryota > Metazoa > Arthropoda > Malacostraca > Decapoda > Parastacidae > Cherax > Cherax quadricarinatus. Next base: position 32,177,149 of record NC_091324.1, read on the forward strand.
CTTCCCATGAAGGCCATCCTTCTTCCCATCAAGGCCATCCTTCTTCCCATGAAGGCCATCCTTCTTCCAATGAAGGTCACTCTTCTTCCAGTGAAGGCCACCATTCTTCCCATGAAGGCCATCCTTTTTCCCATGAAGGCCACTCTTTTTTCCACGAAGGTCATCCTTCTTCCAATGAAGGCCATCCTTCTCCCAATGAAGGCCACTCTTCTTCCCTTGAAGGCCACCCTTCTTCACATGAAGGCCATCCTTCTTCCCATTAAGGCCGCCCTTATTCCCATGAAGGCCACCCTTCTTCCCATAAAGGCCATCCTTCTTCCCATGAAGGCCATCCTTCTTCCCATGAAGGCCACCATCCTTCCCATGAATGCCACCCTTCTTCCCATGAAGGCCACCCTTCTTCCCATGAAGGCCATCCTTCTTCCCATGTAGGCCATCTTTTTCCCCATGAAGGCCATCCTTCTTCCCATGAAGACCATCCTTCTTCCCATGAAGGCCACTCTTCTTTCCATGAAGGCCACCCTTCTTCCAATGAAGGCCACCCTTCTTCCCATGAAGGCCATCCTTCTTCCCATGAAGGCCATCCTTCTTCCCATGAAGGCCACCATACTTCCCATGAAGGCCACCCTTCTTCCCATGAAGGCCACCCTTCTTCCCATGAAGGCCATCCTTCTTCCCATGTAGGCCATCTTTTTTCCCATGAAGGCCATCCTTCTTCCCATGAAGGCCACTCTTCTTTCCATGAAGGCCACCCTTCTTCCAATGAAGGCCACCCTTCTTCCTATAAAGGTCATCCTCTTCACATGAAGGCCATCCTTCTTCCCATGAAGGCCACCTTTCTTCCCATAAAGGCCGCCCTTCTTCCCATGAAGGCCACCATCCTTCCCATGAAGGCCACCCTTCTTCCCATGAAGGCCACCCTTCTTCCCGTGAAAGCCACTCCTCTTCCCGTGAAAGCCACTCCTCTTCCCATGAAGGCCACCCTTCTTCCCATGAAGGCCATCCTTCTTCCCATAAAGGCCATCCTTCTTCCCATGAAGGCCACTCTTCTATCCATGAAGGCCATCCTTCTTCTCATGAAGGCCATCCTTCTTCCCATGAAGGCCATCCTTCTTCCCATGAATTCCATCCTTCTTCCCATGAAGGCCATCCTTTTTCCCATGAATGCCACTCTTCTTTCCACGAAGGTCATCCTTCTTCCAATGAAGGCCATCCTTCTCCCCTTGAAGGCCACTCTTCTTCCCATGAAGGCCACCCTTCTTCCCATGAAGGCCATCCTTCTTCCCATTAAGGCCACCCTTCTTCCCATGAAAGCCACCCTTCTTCCCATGAATGCCGTCCTTCTTCCCATGAAGGCCATCCTTCTTCCCATGAAGGCCACTATCCTTCCCATGAAAGCCACCCTTCTTCCCATGAAGGCCACCCTTCTTCCCATGAAGGCCATCCTTCTTCCCATGAAGGCCATCCTTCTTCCCATGAATTCCGTCCTTCTTCCCATGAAGGCCATCATTCTTCCCATGAAGGCCACCCTTCTTCCCATGAATGCCATCCTTTTTCCCAATGAAGGCCAGTCTTCTTTCCACGAAGGCCATCCTTCTTCCATTGAAGGCCATCCTTCTCCCCATGAAGGCCACTCTTCTTCCCATGAAGGCCACCCTTCTTCCAATGGAGGCCATCCTTCTTCTCATTAATGCCACCCTTCTTCCCTTGATGTCCACCCTTCTTCCCATGAAGGCCATCCTTTTTCCCAATGAAGGCCAGTCTTCTTTCCACGAAGGCCATCCTTCTTCCATTGAAGGCCATCCTTCTCCCCATGAAGGCCACTCTTCTTCCCATGAAGATCATCCTTCTTCCCATGAAGGCCACTGTTATGCAGGGTTCTGCATGACATCGTAATGTACATATAGTGGAGAAGTGTGCCATAATATTATGAATATTATAGTTGTAAAGAATAATTTTATAATTGATAATGTGCATTTGGTGGTACTGTAAAGTACTCTAACTGTAGTTATAAAGAAATTCTGTTAATGATTTATTTTCCAAGGATATTTGGGCGCGCGGAGTAAGCGTTGTTTGGGGGAGTCACGTGACGTTAGCATGGTGTGTAGAGGCTGGCGTCGGAGATGCTGTGTATTTAAGATAAGTTTTTAGTTGTGCACTCATTTTGTTTATCTAACTCAAGCCATAGGCTCTTATATGGCTTACCTGTATGTTCACCCAGGCTCTGACATGGTCAGGGTGCTGTGGGAGGAGTGAGGAAATAAGAAATGAGTTTGGGAATGGAGTAGAGTGGGCCTGGCGCTGACGAGGCATAGTGGTTGGTGGCTGGACCTCAAGCCAGCTGTTGCTTGTGTACCCTCATTTGGGCGTTTAGGATTAAGGTGTTTCTGTTATGTTATGTTATGTTGACTAAATAGATATATTTTCCTGATTGGGATTTTTGAATAACCCTCTGTTACCCAACCCCTTTAAGTACACATACCAGTTTAGCGCTTTCTGTTTTGACTGGGATAGCCCTGGGTGGCCTGTTTGGGCTTGAGATGTGATTAACTTTTACCTTTGCCCTTAGACCAGGCTCAAGCCCCCAGCTATCCCACATTTTTTGCATAACATGGAGGCCTGTATATGGGAGAATTATCAAATTTTATGTGGTAATTCAAGATTGCAACCTGGAAAGTCAATAATCATTCTTTACTGGGTTGGTCAGAGGAAGCATTCACTATAACACTCACACTAAAATAATAATTTACCTTTGTTTGTAATATTACTGGTTTTTAGGGTGTTATTATTAATTAATACCCTGTGAATAATTTACTTTTGTGTGCAACATTGCTAGTTTTTAGGGTGTTTTTATTAATTAATACCCTGTGAATAATTTACTTTTGTGTGCAACATTGCTAGTTTTTAGGGTGTTATTATTAATTAATACCCTGTGAATAATTTACTTTTGTGTGCAACATTGCTAGTTTTTAGGATGTTGTTATTAACTAATATCCTGTGAATAATTTACCTTTCTGTATAATATTGCTGGTTTTAGGGTGTTATTATTAATTAATACTCTATGAATCATTTACCTTTCTGTGCCATATTGTTGATTTTTAGGGTGTTATTAATACTTGATATTTTGTGCATAATTTACCCTTGCAGGTACAATCTTGCTGATTTTTAGGGGGGTTATGCTCACCTAAATTTATGGGAATAATTTACCTTTGCAGGTGCAGTAGCTCTTATTTTTTTCTGCCAGGGTTTTCTTTTTGTGTGCAATCCTGTTTAATTTGAGGGAGTCACATGACAACTCCTTGTGAATATACTACTTCAGTATATGTTCCTTGCTGTGTACTTTATTATTTTATATCAGTAAGTTCTGTGGCTGGTAGTAAGATTTGGTGCTATTATTTCCCAAAATGGCTGACACTGGTAAAAATTCTGAGGATGACATGCATTTGGAAGGTGACATTGAATCAAATCCACATGATAGGGACCTGGATAAGGAAGTAGTAATTTTACAAATGAAATTAGCCCTAGTTGCAGAAGAAAGGGAACGGTTAAGGATTGAGCGTGAAAAGATCCAGGAACAGAGAGCCTTAGACGAGCTTAGGGCTCAAGAAAGAGCTAAAGAGAGGCAGCTTGCTTCTCACCCAGCCACAGACACAAGGGTAGATGTTTTTCATTTGGATAAAACCATAAAATTTGTGCCCAAATTACTAGAGAAAGACCCAGACCAGTTTTTTCTGTTATTTGAAAGTACGGCCAAATCCCAAGTTTGGCCGGAAAAGGAATGGGCGACATTAGCAAGAACCCAATTAGTTGTTAGTGGAACCAGAACTAGTGGATTGTTTATCTTTCTTCATGTCAACAGTGGCAGAACTAGTTGAGAGTTTATCTTTTCGCTTCTTGTCAGCGTCTTCAGTGCTAGTGGAATGTTTTTCTTCTTTCTTTTTGTCTCTGGTACCAGAACTAGTGAAGAGTTTATCTTTCCTGTTGTCAAAGGGGCCAGAACTAGTGGAATTTTTATCTTCTTTCTTCTTGTCAGAGGTAAGGGAATAAGTGAAGTGTTTATCTTTGTTTTTGTCAGTGATGCCAGAACAAGTGGAATGTTTCTCTTCTTTATTCTTGTCAGTGATACCAGAACTAGTGGAAAGCTTATCTTCTTCCTTCTTGTCAGTAGTGCCAGAACTAGTTGAGTGTTTCCCTTTTTTATTCTTGTCAGTGTTGCCAGAACTAGTGAAGTGTTTTTCTTTCTTCTTGTCAGTGTTGTCAGAACTATTGGAATGTTCGTCATCTTTCTTAGTGGTGGTGCCAAAACAAATTGTGTTTTTCCCCAATTCTTTATTGTCACTTGTGCAACAACTAAACGAGACTAGTGACTGTTTGTCTTGCATCTTATCTGTGGTGTCAGCACTAGTCAAACCCTTTTCACCTTTCTTCTTGTTAGTGTCAGTAGAACTAGTTGAGTTTTGTGGATGTTTCACATGCTTCTTGTCACTCTTGGCTTTTATCTTATCATCAGTGCATGGAGGTCTCTCAGAAAAAGTTTCTTTCGTAGGTTTTCCTTGGCTCACAGTAAATTCTGCATGTAGAGAGTTCTCTGGTTGGAGGTCCTTTGGAGCAGATAGTGTGTATGAAGGTCTCTGCACTGATATTTTCTTTCGAAGATATTCTTGACCATCATAATATTCTTTGTGATGTGTCATCTGCAACACTTCTTCCACATGATATAGTCCTGCACATGATTCGTTGGGTAGAGGTTGGTGCTTTATTTCCTCTGTAAGAAGTTCTTTTACCTGTGGTTGGAATTCGTTTCGGGAACGGCTCTTGTCGGCAGAAACTGACGGGAGTCTCTCTTGCTCTTTATTCTCGCATTTTTTGTCTTGCTCCTTGGCAAAAGAATAATCAAAAGACACATTGGGAGGTGGGGGCAAGCTTTTGAACATATTTGTTGCCAATTGATTCGTCACACACGAGGCTGGGGTGGTAAATTGAGGTCGGCTCATGTTGGCTTGAGTAACAGGAAGAGTTGGTAATCCTGACCATAGAAGAGGCTGGCTTGTGTTGCAGATTATTGATGTCCCTTTCCTTGGAGCCATGGTCGGTGGTGCCTGAGGCACAATGGGACTACAGCTGTGTGATGGGAATCCTTGAGATGCTGGTTTTAGAGAGTATGGTTTGGTGCAAGGGACAGAAATTTTCTTAGACATGTTGCAAGGTCTCATTGATGAATGCGTTGGACGCTTGCTCGAGTCAGCAAAATAGACTGGCAAACCTGAATCCCTGTTACTCTTAGGCATAATACCCCGAATGACGAATTCTTTGCCATCAATGTAGAATCGCTGTGGCTTGGAGTCTAAGAAGACATCAATCACATTCGAATTGATCTCCAGCTGAATTTTACCAGCAAGATAGTCTGTATTTTTAGTATTACTTATATTTACTTTTGGAGTCTTACCATCTAGTCTTATAGTGCATAGCCGACCACCCATGTGAACAGTTACAGGCTTGGCATCATATGCGCATTGATAACCTACACCATCAAACATCAATTCTTGAGTGGACACACCTAGTTTAACACGGTGCGTCTCACCGGCAATGTTGAATTTCCTGTAGTCTTCTCCAATTTTCATTGGGAGCACGTACTTTCCCTCGTCAAAGATAATGTTACACTTCCCGTCTCCATATGTTACTGTACGAGGATCGTTCCAATCCATAAGAATCACAGCATAAGAACATAAGAACATAAGAAAGGAGGAACACTGCAGCAGGCCTGTTGGCCCATACTAGGCAGGTCCTTTACAATTCATCCCACTAACAAACATTTGACCAACCCAATTTTCAATGCTACCCAAGAAATAAGCTCTGATGTGCAAGTCCCACTCAAATCCAACCCTTCCCACTCATGTATTTATCCAACCTAAATTTGAAACTACCCAAAGTCCTAGCCTCAATAACCCAACTAGGTAGACTGTTCCACTCATCCACTACCCTATTTCCAAACCAATACTTTCCTATGTCCTTTCTAAATCTAAACTTATCTAATTTAAATCCATTACTGCGGGTTCTCTCTTGGAGAGATATCCTCAAGACCTTGTTAATATCCCCTTTATTAATACCTATCTTCCACTTATACACTTCGATCAGGTCTCCCCTCATTCTTCGTCTAACAAGTGAATGTAACTTAAGAGTCTTCAATCTTTCTTCATAAGGAAGATTTCTAATGCTATGTATTAATTTAGTCATCCTACGCTGAATGTTTTCTAACGAATTTATGTCCATTCTGTAATATGGAGACCAGAATTGAGCTGCATAATCTAGGTGAGGCCTTACTAATGATGTATAAAGCTGCAGTATGACCTCTGGACTTCTGTTGCTTACACTTCTTGATATAAATCCCAGTAATCTATTTGCCTTATTACGTACGCTTAGGCATTGCTGTCTTGGTTTAAGGTTGCTGCTTACCATAACCCCCAAGTCCTTTTCGCAATCTGTATGGTTAAGTTCTACATTATTTAACTGATAAGTGCTAGGGTTATGGACACTCCCGAGCTTCAGAACCTTGCATTTATCTACATTGAACTGCATTTGCCACTTTTCTGACCAAGAGTAGAGTTTGTCTAAATCCTCCTGAAGTTCCCTAACATCTACGTTTGAATCAATTATCCTACCTATCTTCGTGTCATCGGCGAATTTGCTCATATCACTAGTAATTCCTTCATCAGGATCATTGATATATATTATAAACAACAACGGGCCCAAGACTGATCCCTGTGGAACGCCACTTGTTACTGATCCCCACTCGGATTTAACCCCATTTATGGACACTCTCTGCTTCCTGTCTGTGAGCCATGATTCGATCCACGAGAGCACCCTTCCCCCAATGCCATGAGCTGCTACTTTCTTCAACAGTCTTTGGTGCAGAACTCTATCAAATACCTTACTAAAATCTAAGTAAATAATATCAAATTCTTTATCGTGGTCAACAGCCTCAAAAGCTTTACTGAAGAAAGTTAATAAATTAGTTAGACAAGACCGGCCTCTTGTGAATCCATGCTGAGTATCATTAATCAAGCTATGCTTATCGAGATGGCTTCTTATAATCTCAGCTATAATTGACTCTAGTAATTTGCCTACAATTGAGGTCAGGCTTATTGGGCGGTAATTTGACGGTAACGACTTGTCCCCTGTTTTAAAAATAGGAATTACATTAGCCATCTTCCACATATCAGACACTACACCTGTTTGAAGAGATAAATTAAAAATATTAGTTAATGGTTCACAGACTTCCATTTTGCATTCCTTTAGAACCCTTGAAAAAACCTCATCAGGACCCGGTGACTTATTTTGCTTCAGTCTGTCTATCTGCTTCACAACCATTTCACTAGTGACTGTGATGTTACATAATTTATCTTCTTCTGATCCACTATAAAAATTTATTACCGGAATATTATTAGTGTCTTCCTGTGTAAAAACCGAGAGAAAATAATTATTTAAAATCGAGCACATTTCATTCTCTTTGTCAGTAAGATGCCCATAGTTATTTTTATGGGGACCTATCTTATCTCTGACTTTTGTTCTATAGACCTGGAAAAAACTTTTTGGGTTAGTTTTAGAATCCCTAGCAACTTTAATTTCATAGTCCCTTTCAGCTTTTCTTATCCCCTTTTTAATGTCCCTCTTAATGTCAATATACTGATTCATAAGATGACCCTCGCCTCTTTTGATACGCCTATAAATTCCTTTCTTATGCCCTGGTAGATATTTCAGCCTATTATTCATCCATTTTGGGTCATTTCTATTTGATCTAATTTCCTTATAAGGGATAAACGTTCTTTGAGCAGCATGTATTGTGTTGAGAAAACTGTCATATTGATAGCTCTCTTCGTTACCCCAGTCAACAGATGATAAGTGTTCTCTAAGCCCATCGTAATCTGCTAAGCGAAAATCTGGGACTGTTACTGAGTTATCCCTACTATCATACTTCCATTCAATTCTAAATGTAATTGATTTGTGGTCGCTAGCACCCAGTTCCTCTGAAACTTCTAAATTATTAACAAGGGATTCATTGTTTGCCAGAACTAAGTCAAGCAGGTTATTACCCCTTGTAGGTTCTGTCACAAACTGCTTCAAAAAACAATCCTGAACTACTTCTAAGAAATCGTATGATTCTAAATTCCCAGTCAAGAAATTCCAATCAATATGACTAAAGTTAAAGTCTCCTAGAATTACTACATTATCGTGCCTTGTGGCCCTAACAATTTCCTCCCATAGTAGTCTCCCCTGGTCCCTATCTAAATTTGGGGGACGGTATATCACACCTAAAATTAATTTTTCATGCCCCTCTGAAAATTCTATCCAAACAGACTCTGTATGTGTTACTTCAGACTTAATACCCGTTTTTATGCAACAGTTCAAGCGATCTCGGACATACAATGCCACCCCACCCCCCTTCCCGATACTTCTATCTACTTGGAACAATTTAAAACCCTGAATGTGACATTCTGCAGGCATGTCCCGACTTTTTGAATTAAACCACGTCTCAGTAATGGCAAATACATGTATGTTACCTGCACTAGCAACTAGTCTCAACTCGTCCATCTTATTCCTAGCACTGCGACTATTTGTGTAATAAATATTTAATAACCCTCCTATCTCTTTACCCTTCCTGCTCCTTTCTGTTATTCCACTAAACCTATTACTGTCATTGTCAATTAGTGCCACTGGCTTTCCAATATCCTCCTCATTTTGCCTATTACTAGTTCTCCTAGTATTCATGTTACTACCCTGCGACTTCACAGTTTTCCCGCCAAAACCCATACCACTAACTATTCCTAGTTTAAAGACCTAACAGCTCCCTCCACTGCGTTGGCCAGTGCTCCCACCCCACACCTAGACAAGTGAACCCCATCCCTGGCATACATGTCATTTCTGCCATAGAAGAGGTCCCAGTTGTCAATGAATGTTACCGCATTTTCCTTACAGTATTTGTCCAGCCAGCAATTGACACCAATTGCTCTGGACAACCATTCATTTCCAACTCCTCTCCTTGGCAAAATGCCACATATGACAGGTTTCCCACCCTTCTTCCTAATTATCTCTATTGCTGACCTATACCTGCTAATCAGGTCCTCACTCCTACGCCTGCCAACATCGTTGCCACCAGCACTGAGACAGATAATAGGATTGCTCCCATTACCTCTCATGATGTCATCCAGATGGCTAACAATATCGTTCATCCCAGCCCCAGGAAAACACACTCTCTGCCTCCTACTCCTATCCTTGAAGATTGAGACACTTATGCAGCATATGGGAATCTTTATTCAGGAAACGTTTCGCCACACAGTGGCTTCATCAGTCCAATACAAAGAGGAAGGCGTAAGGAGAGGAGGAGAATGAGGTAATCAGTCCCTCAACCTGGAGTCGATGTGTTCAGTCCATCAATCTTGTAGAATGTACAGCATAGGGCCGCAGACGTGGCTTATATACTGTAGTGAGGTGACGTGAAGCAGATGGAGGCGGGGTCATAGTGGTACCATCCACTAGTCGAAGTAGGTCTTCGACCAAAGGTTGAACAAGTGTTGAAGAATTCTTTGTAACAAGACCCCATGATGCTGCCGTGTCTGACAGTTGTGATGAATGGTTTGAAAAACCGACAAGTTGAAGATTGAGACACTTATGCAGCATATGGGAATCTTTATTCAGGAAACGTTTCGCCACACAGTGGCTTCATCAGTCCAATACAAAGAGGAAGGCATAAGGAGAGGAGGAGAATGAGGTAATCAGTCCCTCAACCTGGAGTCGATGTGTTCAGTCCATCAATCTTGTAGAATGTACAGCATAGGGCCGCAGACGTGGCTTATATACTGTAGTGAGGTGACGTGAAGCAGATGGAGGCGGGGTCATAGTGGTACCATCCACTAGTCGAAGTAGGTCTTAGTCCAAAGGTTGAACAAGTGTTGAAGAATTCTTTGTAACAAGACCCCATGATGCTGCCGTGTCTGACAGTTGTGATGAATGGTTTGAAAAACCGACAAGTTGAAGATTGAGACACTTATGCAGCATATGGGAATCTTTATTCAGGAAACGTTTCGCCACACAGTGGCGTCATCAGTCCAATACAAAGAGGAAGGCGTAAGGAGAGGAGGAGAATGAGGTAATCAGTCCCTCAACCTGGAGTCGATGTGTTCAGTCCATCATTCTTGTAGAATGTACAGCATAGGGCCGCAGACGTGGCTTATATACTGTAGTGAGGTGACGTGAAGCAGGTGGTGGCGGGGTCATAGTGGTACCATCCACTAGTCGAAGTAGGTCTTCGTCCAAAGGTTGACCTACGGCCCTATGCTGTACATTCTACAAGATTGATGGACTGAACACATCGACTCCAGGTTGAGGGACTGATTACCTCATTCTCCTCCTCTCCTTACGCCTTCCTCTTTGTATTGGACTGATGAAGCCACTGTGTGGCGAAACGTTTCCTGAATAAAGATTCCCATATGCTGCATAAGTGTCTCAATCTTCAACTTGTCGGTTTTTCAAACCATTCATCACAACTGTCAGACACGGCAGCATCATGGGGTCTTGTTACAAAGAATTCTTCAACACTTGTTCAACCTTTGGACGAAGACCTACTTCGACTAGTGGATGGTACCACTATGACCCCGCCTCCATCTGCTTCACGTCACCTCACTACAGTATATAAGCCACGTCTGCGGCCCTATGCTGTACATTCTACAAGATTGATGGACTGAACACATCGACTCCAGGTTGAGGGACTGATTACCTCATTCTCCTCCTCTCCTTACGCCTTCCTCTTTGTATTGGACTGATGAAGCCACTGTGTGGCGAAACGTTTCCTGAATAAAGATTCCCATATGCTGCATAAGTGTCTCAATCTTCAACTTGTCGGTTTTTCAAACCATTCATCACTACTCCTATCCTTCAAACAGAATGCCCTATCCATGTACCTAATCTGGCTATCCCCAACAACAACAATGTTTTTACCTTCCTTGGCGTCGTCCGTAGTGATGCTCCGAGTAGTCGACTCACATTCGCCAGGTAGCATTACACCACTTGTAGAATTCGTCATGACGTTCTCGATGGTCTTCGTTGGGGTTTCTAGGGATGTCTCACTCACGTCTGCCAATGCTTCCTTGGTGCTCGTTGTGGCATTCCCAGTAGAACACTCACATTCGTCAGGTAGCACCGAGAATGAGTTGGAAGTTTCCACGGCAGTCTTCTGGTTTCTCGTTGTTTCTGCCTCTCCAACCGTTTTCTTAATCTTCAGCTTGGTTCCATGTTGCCCGGCCACTGACCAAGCTCCCCTCTTAAACTGGGGACTCACAACAGGAGGATTACTACGAATCCTCTTGTTCTCCTCCGTTAATCGCCGTATCTCCAGTTTAGCAACTCTGAGTTCTTCTCTCAGCTGCTGGTAAAGCTGCTCAAGAGAGGGCATCCTGGTTCAGATTCACAGAGAGCACACAAACAGGTCTTCACAGAGCTAAGTACACGTCACCACTGAGCTAAGTACACGTCACCACTGAGCTAAGTACACGTCACCACTGAGCTAAGTACACGTCACCACTCAAGCTATGTACACGTCACCACTGAGCTAAGTACACGTCACCACTGACCTAAGTACACGTCACCACTGAGCTAAGTACACGTCACCACTGAGCTAAGTACACGTCACCACTGAGCTAAGTACATGTCACCACTGAGCTAAGTATCACGATCTGTCGTGAAACACCGTCAATCTCAATGGACTTTGTTTCAGGTGTACCAGCTATCCGATCTTTAGTAGTTAGGAGATGTAGATTACGTTTTCCAGTCAACTGCTCTTGCAGTGCATACCCACGATAATACTGTGAGTCACATTTTGCCATTTTAGCTTTTCTCAATTCGTTATTTTCTAATTCTTGTCTTCCTCTCTTTCTTCCCATGTCTCGTGATTCAGGGCCTACAGTGAATTCCATTGAATCCCCTCGTCTTAATCCAGGAACAGCAGGACATGGTTCCAAGCGAGCGATGGTTGAACCCACGGTATTGGTGGATGCAATACCAGCATTACCAAGCCGACTAACAGCTGTTCGATTTCCGGAGTCAATGGTACTTGAAATAGGAACTTTAAGATGCACAGCATCACCAAAACCATGACGAGGAGCTTGCTTCACATTTTTGTTGAGCTCTACACAAGGCCGCAAAAGATACTCTGGGTCAAAGATGGGACTTATGGGCCGCGAAACTAAATCCATCAGCCCTTTAAGCTCCAGCTCCTGATAAAAAAAGATTTGAGTATAAGTACACAATTCATCACATTAACTGAACATCTGAACTCACAAATATGTGGATGGAAAGAATGTAATGATGAAGGAATTACTAGTGATATGAGCAAATTCGCCGATGACACGAAGATAGGTAGGATAATTGATTCAAACGTAGATGTTAGGGAACTTCAGGAGGATTTAGACAATGGAAATATAAACACAAATGCAGTATAATGTGATCCTTTATTGACAACGTTTCACCCACACAGTGGGCTTTTTCAAGTCACACACGAATCTACCTGGGGTTGGAAGGTACGAGAGTATTTATAGTCAGAATGTTGAAGTCAGGTGAAGAATGCTGCATCTGATGATCTACCGGGTGGGGTTATAGACTCTTGGGTAGCTTGGCAGGGGTATTGGACAAGTTGTAGACCTTCTGCAGTGTTCTTATGTGGGATAGCGATGAAGAAGTTTCTTGGCGAGTGGTTCAGCTATGTTATAGAAGCCATTGTTCTGGTTGAAATTGTTGGTTATAGAGATAAACGATGATTCCAGGATTCTTCTGTATTGAGTGTTGTCTTCTGTGGCTATAAGTCTTGAGTTTCTGTAGTTAATTAAATGGTTGTGTGAATTGCGATGTTGTACACAGGCATTCCTTGTATCGTCAGTCCTGCTTGCATATTGGTGTTCTGAAATACGTGTTTGGAGGTCTCTTGATGTTTCGCCCACATATAATTTGTTGCAGTCATTACAAGGGATTATGTATACCCCTGCAGAGGATGGAGGCTTGTCCTGTCTACTACTGGTGATGTCCTTGATGGTCGTGGTTGTGGAGGTAGATACTTGGAATGATGTTTTGGCAAAGATGTTGGAAACATGTTTGGCAATGGAGTTGGTGGGAAGGACTATGTATCTCTTCTCGGCAGTGTCTTCTCTGGGTGTGTTGAAGATGTTTAATGCTCGCCGTCTGCAGTCTCTGATGAAGTGACGAGGATAGTGGAGTTTGGAAAATACTTGTTCAATTATAGTGCATTCTTCCTCAAGGAACTCGTTGCTGCTTCTGAGTGCACGCAGGAAGAAGCCTATAATTACACCACGTTTGGTTTTGGTGTCGTGGTGAGAGTAGAAGTGGAGAAGATCGTTTTGGTTGGTGGGTTTTCGATAGACTTTAAAACGAAGTTCGTGGTCAGTAGTAGACAGGACAAGCCTCCATCCTCTGCAGGGGTATACATAATCCCTTGTAATGACTGCAACAAATTATATGTGGGCGAAACATCAAGAGACCTCCAAACACGTATTTCAGAACACCAATATGCAAGCAGGACTGACGATACAAGGAATGCCTGTGTACAACATCGCAATTCACACAACCATTTAATTAACTACAGAAACTCAAGACTTATAGCCACAGAAGACAACACTCAATACAGAAGAATCCTGGAATCATCGTTTATCTCTATAACCAACAATTTCAACCAGAACAATGGCTTCTATAACATAGCTGAACCACTCGCCAAGAAACTTCTTCATCGCTATCCCACATAAGAACACTGCAGAAGGTCTACAACTTGTCCAATACCCCTGCCAAGCTACCCAAGAGTCTATAACCCCACCCGGTAGATCATCAGATGCAGCATTCTTCACCTGACTTCAACATTCTGACTATAAATACTCTCGTACCTTCCAACCCCAGGTAGATTCGTGTGTGACTTGAAAAAGCCCACTGTGTGGGTGAAACGTTGTCAATAAAGGATCACATTATACTGCATTTGTGTTTATATTTCCATTGTGTCGGTATTTTATACCACTTATTTCCAGGATTTAGACAAACTCTACTCTTGGTCAGAAAAGTGGCAGATGCAGTTCAATGTAGATAAATGCAAGGTTGTGAAGCTCGGGAGTGTCCATAACCCTAGCACTTGTAAGTTAAATAATATAGAACTTAGCCATACAGATTGCGGAAAGGACTTGGGGGTTATGGTAAGCAACAACCTTAAACCAAGTAATCTATTTGCCTTATTATGTACGCTTAGGCATTGCTGTCTTGGTTTAAGGTTGTAATAAAGTTGGTAGAATGACCGACAATATGTAAAGCAAAAGGACACAAGTGCAACTAATGTGACATTTATTGTGGCAACGTTTCGCTCTCCAGGAGCTTTATCAAGCTTGATAAAGCTCCTGTAGAGCGAAACGTTGCCACAATAAATGTCACATTAGTTGCACTTGTGTCCTTTTGCTTTACATGGTTTAAGGTTGCTGCTTACCATAACCCCCAAGTCCTTTTTGCAATCGACAAATTGCGAAAAGAACTTGGGGGTTATGGTAAGCAGCAACCTTAAGACAGCAATGCCTAAGCGTACGAAATAAGGCAAATAGATTACGGGGATTTATATCAAGAAGTGTAAGCAACAGAATTCCAGAGGTCATGCTGCAGCTTTATACATCATTAGTAAGGCCTCACCTTGATTATGCAGCTCAATTCTGGTCTCCATATTACAGAATGGACACAAATTCGTTAGAAAACATTCAGCGTAGGATGACTAAAATAATCCATAGCATTAGAGATCTTCCTTATGAAGAAAGATTGAAGACTCTTAAGTTACATTCACTTGTTAGATGAAGAATGAGGGGAGACCTGATCGAAGTGTATAAGAACATAAGAAAGGAGGAACACTGCAGCAGGCCTGTTGGCCCATACTAATCAGGTCCTTTGCAATTCATCCCACTAACAAACATTTGACCAACCCAATTTTAGATTTAGAAAGGACATAGGTAAGTACTGGTTTTCTAACAGAGTTGTAGATGCGTGGAACAGTCTTCCCAGTGGGGTGATAGAGGCTAGGACCTTGGGTAGCTTTAAGAAGAGACTGGACAAATATATGAGTGGGAGGGGCTGGGTTTGATTGGTGTCAAGGGGTACAGGAGTTATTTCTTTAGTAGCTTTAGGTAGATGTCGTTTTGATAAGGACCTGCCTCGTATGGGCCAGTAGGCCTTCTGCAGTGTTCCTACATTCTTATAAGAACATAAGAACATAAGAATGTAGGAACACTGCAGAAGGCCTACTGGCCCATACGAGGCAGGTCCTTATCAAAACGATCTCTACCTAAAGCTACTCAAGAAACAACTCCCGCACCCCCCAACACCAATCAAACCCAGCCCCTCCCACTCATATATTTGTCCAGTCTCTTCTTAAAGCTACCCAAGGTCCTAGCCTCTATCACCCCACTGGGAAGACTGTTCCACGCATCTACAACTCTGTTAGAAAACCAGTACTTACCTATGTCCTTTCTAAATCTAAATTTATCCAACTTAAATCCATTATTCCTGGTTCTTACCTGGTTCGACACCCTCAGTACTTTATTAATGTCTCCCTTGTTTATGCCCGTCATCCACTTATACACTTCAATGATATCTCCCCTCATTCTACGCCTCTCCAGAGAGTGGAGATTTAAGGCTTTAAGTCTATCTTCATACGAGAGGTTCCTTACACAGTAAATCATTTTAGTCATTCTTCTCTGTATGTTCTCTAATGAGTCTATGTCCATCCTGTAGTAAGGGGACCAAAACTGAGCAGCATAATCTAAATGAGGCCTCACTAGTGATGTATAGAGCTGTAAAATAACTTTTGGACTTATGTTACTTATACTTCTTGAGATAAATCCAAGTAATCTGTTGGCCTTGTTGCGCACACTGAGGCACTGCTGTCTTGGCTTTAGATTTCTGCTTACCATGACTCCCAAGTCTTTTTCACATTCTGTATGACCAAGCTCTACTTCACCTAGATTATAGCTTCGAGGGTTATTTTCATTACCAAGGGCAAGTACCTTACACTTATCCACATTAAACTTCATCTGCCATTTCCCAGACCAAGACATTAATTTGTTCAAATCGTCCTGGAGTTCATTGATATCCTCCTCAGAGTGAATTATACGGCCTATCTTTGTATCATCAGCAAACTTACTCATGTCACTAGTAATCCCTTCATCAAGGTCATTAATGTAAATTATGAACAAGAGAGGGCCTGAAACTGATCCTTGTGGAACGCCACTAGTGACTAATCCCCATTCAGATTTCACTCCATTAATGGTAACTCTCTGCTTTCTATTGGTAAGCCATGCCTCAATCCATGCTAGAACTTTACCTCCTATACCATGAGCTGCCACTTTTCTTAAGAGTCTCTTGTGAGGTACTCTGTCGAAGGCTTTACTAAAATCCAAATAAACAATATCATATTCCTTATCACTGTCAACTGCCTCAAATGTTCTATTGAAGAACGTCAGTAAGTTTGTCAGGCAGGAACGACCTCTCGTGAATCCATGCTGAGATTCATTTATCAAGTTATGCTCTTCAAGGTGACTTCTGATAATGTCAGCTATAATTGATTCTAATAACTTGCCCACTATAGATGTCAGGCTTATTGGACGGTAATTTGAAGGAGTGGACTTATCCCCTGATTTGAATATAGGAACCACATTGGCCATCTTCCACATCTCTGGCACAACACTGGTAAGAATGGACGCATTGAATACACTCGTTAATGGCTGACTAAGCTCCATCTTGCATTCCTTAAGTACCCTTGAAAACAACTCATCGGGTCCAGGGGACTTATTTTGTTTCAGTTTGTCTATCTGTTTAATAACCATGTCTCTCGTGACAGTAATATTAGTTAACTTAAATTCATCAGTAACTAAATAATTGTTAATTACTGGAATCTCATTTACATCTTCCTGTGTAAAAACTGACAAAAAATAGTCATTAAATAAGGAACACATTTCCAGTTCATTATCCGTCAGCTGTCCATTCCCAGATTTCAGAGGTCCTACTTTTTCCTTCACCTTCGTCCTATACACTTGAAAGAACCCCTTTGGATTAGTCTTTGATTCATTAGCGACTCTAATTTCATAGTCACGTTTAGCCTTTCTAATCGCCTTTTTTACTTCTCTTTTAAGCTGAACATATTGGTTAGTAAGGTTAACCTCTCCTCTTCTGATGCGCCTATAAATTCCCCTTTTCTCCCCTAATAGATGCTTTAACCTCCTGTTAACCCATTTGGGATCGTTATTATTAGACCTAATTTCTCTCTGGGGAATGTATATACTCTGGGCACTGTGTACATTATTAAGAAAACAATCATAAAAGCAGATCCCTTCATATTCATAAGTATGATTATCGTCAATAAAATCATTAGCTAGATAACCCCAATCAAGATTAGACAGATGTTCCCTAAGTCCATTATAATCGGCAGAACGAAAATCGGGGATTTTTACTGTATTATCATTCTTGCATTCCCAATTAATGCTGAAGGTGATGGATTTGTGATCACTTGCGCCAAGCTCTTCAGTGATCTCCAGATTATTCACTAGTGTTTCCTTATTTGACAAGACTAGGTCTAGCAAATTATTACCCCTGGTAGGTTCAGTTAGACTCTGTTTCAGAAAACAGTCCTGAACTGTTTCCATGAAGTCACTGGACTCTAGATTACCTGTCAAAGAATTCCAGTCAATTTGGCTAAAGTTAAAATCCCCTACTATGACTACGTTACTGTTTCCAGAAGCCCTAACAATTTCGTCCCAAAGAAGTCTCCCTCTATCGTGATCCAAGCCTGGAGGTCGGTATATTACACCTAGAATTAGTTTTTCTTGACCCTCCACGAACTCTACCCAAACAGACTCTGTTACTGCTCCATCTATTTTTATACCTTTTTTTTATGCAACAATTAATATTTTCTCGAACATACAATGCAACTCCTCCCCCCTTCCCATTACATCTATCCACATTGAATAACTTAAATCCCTGAATATTACACTCAGCAGTCATATCCCGACTCTTTAAATCATACCACGTTTCAGTTAATGCAATGATATCAAAGTTCCCAGCACATGCTACCAAACGTAGTTCATTAATTTTATTTCTTGCACTTCGACTGTTAGCATAAAATACCATCATATGTTTTTTCTTCTGCACATTTTTCCTATTCATCTTTGTTTTTACACAATTTCTGAAATTATCATTACCCAGAGTTACTCCATGACAGTTACTATTAAGATTCTTAATATCAGAGCATAAGTCAATATATCCATACTCATTATTAATCATTTCTAAACCCATACCTCTAACTAATCCTAGTTTAAAGTCCTAACAACCCCCTCAACTGAGTTAGCAAGAAAACCCACACCTGCCCTGGATAAGTGAACCCCATCCCTGGCATACATGTCATTTCGGCCATAGAAGTTGTCCCAGTTGTCAATGAATGGTACTGCATTATCCTTACAGTGTTTATCCAGCCAACAATTAATACCAATTGCTCTGGACAACCATTCATTACCAACACCTCTTCTTGGCAAAATGCCACATATAACAGGGCGCCCCCCCTTCTTCCTAATCATGTCTATAGCTGTCCTGAACTTTCTAACTAAATCCTCACTTCTACGCTTGCCTACATCATTGCCTCCAGCACTGAGGCAAATAATAGGATTGATCCCATTACCGTTCATGATGTTGTCAAGCCGGCTAACAATGTCCTCCATCCCAGCCCCAGGAAAGCATACCCTTTGTCTCCTACTCCTGTCCTTCAAGCAGAATGCCCTATCCATGTATCTAACCTGGCTATCCCCAACAACAACAATATTCTTACCTTCCTTGTCGTTCGTCGTGACGATCCCAGTAGTAGACTCACATTCGTCGGGTAGCACCGAGAATGCGTTGGAGGTTTCCACGGGAGTTTCCACAGCAGTCTCTTTCTTCTTCATCGTTTCTGGCTTTCCATTCGTCTTCTTGATCGTC